>NC_043979.1:46427676-46735747 GCF_902148855.1 Sphaeramia orbicularis | reverse complement strand
GAACGACAGAAGTGCACAGGGAACGGACACCAAACACAGACTGCGTCTCAGTCAGATCAGTAGTCACTTTTCCACTGGACATCTACGCAAAACTTTACCAATATTTACTAAATGTCGGAGAAAAAAAGTGCGTAATGTCGGTTTTCCCATTAAATCACAAATGCGATGATTTGTTTATTTATGATCGCAAGATGACACAAGAAGTCATTCCATAAACATGGCGACAATCGTAAATATGGTGTTGACTTACAGATATATTCATTATTATTATTATTATTATTATTACAGTTACTAGTAGGGGTGTGTATTGGCAAGAATCTGGCGATACAATACAAATCACAATGCTAGGATCACGATACGATATATTATGATATATCATGACACTGTTTAAAAGTTGTTTGTTTTGTTACTTTTTTTTTTAAGGTTATTTCCTAGAAGGTTACACCAGATATTTGCGCAAATACTGAACATATTTTTATTTAATCAGAACAGGATCTAATGCTGTAACGCCAAACTGTCCTCTGTAAAAACTTAAACCTTAAATTATGTTTCACAGACATTACTGTTCTATTCTATTCTATTCTATTCTATTCATTCTATGTGTATATATACTGTATATATGTGTAGACTCTCCTTGTAGAAGCTCCACAGTCCAAAGTCAGTGTGAAATCGGAGCCTTTTAACTGTTGTTGTGTCTTAAACTGTGGTGAAAGTCCTTTTGATTTATTCAGGAACCGACAAAACAGAACATTTGCATTTAGAGCTTTTCTGAAAAACACCAGTGCACTGCATGTGTTTGACACAACAGACCAGGGTTTGAGTTCCACTGCAGGCTTCATGTCAGCCCAGAGCTGGTGCGGGTTCTGGGTCTGAACCTGGTGCTGAAACTGTGGCTGAAACTGGGTGGAAACTGATGCTGAAACGGGACTGAAACTGGGCGTAAACTGGTCTGAAACTGGGCTTAAACTGGGCGGAAACTGGTGCTGAAACTGGACTGACACTGGTCTAAAACTGGGCTGAAACTGTTGCTCAAACTGGTGTTAAACTGGTCTGAAACTGGTCTAAAACTGGTCTGAAACTGGTCTTTAACTGGTGCTGAAACTTGTGCTGAAACTGGTCTTAAACTTGTCTTAAACTGGTCTGAAACTGGTCTTAAACTGGTCTGAAACTGGTCTAAAACTGGTCTGAAACTGGTCTAAAACTGGTCTGAAACTGGTCTTTAACTGGTGCTGAAACTTGTGCTGAAACTGGTCTTAAACTTGTCTTAAACTGGTCTGAAACCGGTGCTGAAACTGGTCTTAAACTGGTCTGAAACTGGTCTAAAACTGGTCTGAAACTGGTGCTGAAACTGGTCCTAAACTGGGCTGAAACTAGGCTTAAACTGGGCTTAAACTGGTCTGAAACTGGGCTTAAACTGGGCGGAAACTGTTGCTGAAACTGTTGCTCAAACTGGGCTGAAACTAGTCTTAAACTGGGCTGAAACTGGTCTTAAACTGGTCTGAAACTGGTGTTAAACTGGTCTGAAACTGGTCTTAAACTGGACTTAAAATGGTCTTAAACTGGTCTGAAACTAGGCTTAAACTGGGCGGAAACTGGTGCTGAAACTGTTGCTCAAACTGGGCTGAAACTAGTCTTAAACTGGGCTGAAACTGGTCTTAAACTGGTCTGAAACTGGTGTTAAACTGGTCTGAAACTGGTCTTAAACTGGACTTAAAATGGTCTTAAACTGGACTTAAAATGGTCTTAAACTGGTCTTAAACTGGTCTTAAACTGGGCTGAGCAGGCTGATCCCACATGGCAGTTTGCGTTTAATTCAGGCCAAACTTTGCGTTTCCTCGTCGGCTCAAACTCATTTCCAGGGCGCCGCTGCTTATGCACCCGCTGAACATCCCATAATTAGCTGACGGATTAAGGTGCACCTTACAGCTGAGCAGATCCCAGGCACACATTCTAATTAAAGTCATTAGCCGTCCTATCTGCGTGTCTGCTTGGTTACACTCGTTCCTGTAAATGCAGAATATTCAGTCTGTGGAAATGAGCCGGTGCTGCCGTGGTGGGCGGGGCTTAGACTTGGGAGGAAACTTGAATACGGTCTGAGAGGAACACGTAGAAGTGGAAAAGCATCGCACAGACGCTCTGAAGAGTCGAAGGTCGACACTGATTTAAATATCCTGAAAGAAAGTTACCATTTCGAACCAACAGCTGAAGACGCTGCTGCCAAGTCTGGTTGAAGGGAGGAAACTGGAGCAAAACGGAGGAAAAATAAGCAAAATATTTGATAAAAGTGGTCTGTTCGCCCTTAAAAACCAAAAAAATCTACTGATCTAAACTGTTTAAGACCTGGTGATCCACCAATCCGATCAATACATGTCAATAATTGGTGTAAAATGCAGTTTGACCTCAGTTATTCACAGGGTAAAATGGTCAAATCTTGTGAAATGAGAATAAAATGAGCAAAATACTTGGAAAATAAGGGGAAAATGACCCAAAAAACCTTAAATTATGGCATAAAAGTGAAGAAATCCTTCTAAATTGAGGAAAAAATTTGCAAAATACTTGAAAAATGAAAAAAAAAAAAAAAAATCACTTCGTGTTTATTCTGTGAACCCTCAAAAACTAAACCATCCACTGATCTAAACTGTTTAACACCTGTTGATCCATTAATCCTATCAATACATGTGAATAATTGGTGTAAAATGCACTATTACTTCAATTATTCTTTGGGTAAAATGTACAAATCTTGTAAAATGAGAATAAAATGAGCAAAATACTTGGAAAATAAGGGGGAAATGAGCCCAAAAAACCTTGAAATGTGGCATAAAAGTGAAGAAATCCTTCTAAGTTGAGGAAAAATGGGTAAAATATTTGAAAAAAAGTAGTCTGTTAACCTGTTGATCCACTAATCCTATCAATACATGTCAATAACTGGGGTAAAATACAGTTTTACTTCAATTATTCATAGGGTAAACAGTACAAATTTTGGAAAATGAGAACAAAATCAGGAAAATACTTGAAAAATCACCCAAAAAATTTTAAAAAGTGGCATAAAAGTGAAGAAATCCGACTAACTTGAGGAAAATTTTTCAAAATACTTGAAAAATGAGGAAAATTCCTCATTTCGTAACATCCAGAACCCTGAATTTATTCTATTAACCCTTAAAAACCAAAAGCATTTAAACTGTTTAATACCTGCTGATCCATTAATTCTATTAATACATGTAAATAATTGGTGTAAAATACAGTTTGACCTCAATTATTCATAAGGTAAAATGTACAAATCTTGTAAAATGAGAATAAAATGAGCAAAATATGTGAAAAATGACCCCAAAAACCTTGAATTATGGCATAAAAGTGAAGAAATCCTTCTAAATTGAGGAAAGAATTAGCAAATACATGAAAAATGGGCGGGGGAGTAAATAAATAAATCATTCATCTCCTGTATTTATTCTGTTCACCCTCAAAAACCAAAACCATCTACTGACCTAAACTGTTTAATACCTGTTGATCCATTAATTCTATTAATACATGTGAATGGTATAAAATACAGTTTGACCTCAATTAATCATAAGGTAAAATGTACAAAACTATTAAAATGAGAATAAAATGAGCAAAATAAGTGAAAAATGACCCAAAAAACCTTAAAATGTGGGATAAAGGTGAACAAAATCCTTCAAAGTTGAGGAAAAAATTTGCAAAATACTTAAAAAATGAGGAAAATTCATCATTTCATAACATCCATAATCCTGTTTTTATTCTGTTAACCCTTAAAAACCAAAAAACCATCTACTGACCTAAACTGTTTCAGACCTGCTGATCCACTAAAACTATCAGTACATGTCAATAACTGGTGTAAAAATAAATAAATAAATAAATAAATAAAATGGCTGTCTTCTATATGTACATAGTCTATATATTTATTCTTTAGTGTTTTTAGGTTGAGGAACAGACTAAATACAGGGTTCTGGATGTTATGAAATGATGAATTTTACTCAGTTTTCCAGTATTTTGCAAATTTTTTCCTCAGTTTAGAAGGATTTTTTCACTTTTATGCCATAATTCAAGTTTTTTTTGGGGTCATTTTTCCCTTACTTTTCCAAGCATTTTGCTCATTTTATTCTCCTTTTACAAGATTTGTACATTAAACTGCATTTTAATTTTCAAGATTAAAAATGATAAATAAAAAGAACACAAAAGAGAAAATAAAAACACTAAAGAATATGTTCATCAGTGTAAATACATGAAAGATAAGTGTATCACGACTAAAATTGCACTTATTTTACTGAAGAAATTTCAGGTTGTTCATTTTGTTCACATTTTTAAGGAGACTTTGTAAATGGAAACATTTTCATATTGTAGTTTCACTTTTTTCCACTTTAAACCAAGAAAAAAAATTAAGTTATTATTATTATTATTATTATGATGTTAGGTTATTATGCTATTTTCGAAGAAATTTCAGTAAAATTTGTTTTTTTTTAAGGATAATTTCTAGTTATAAACATTTTCATCCTGTAATTTTACTGGTTTTCCACTAAATCAGAGATCAAAGTTTAAAGTTTCCATTAATTCTAGGTTATTATATTATTATTCTACTGCTCTGGCCCATTTCAGATCATATTCATGACACTTTTAGATAAAAAAAAAAAATATAGATACATATGCGTATATATCACAATGTCCATTTACCAGGAATCCCTAATTCAGGACTCTAATGAAATGAGATATTAAATTTCTAATTAGTGAATGATTAAAGGATAATGAGGTAAAGATAATTACATGGTCCGAAACCTCAGCGCGGCTCAGGAACTCATCATGGTCTCATAAATTGAAGTCATTATAACGAAGGAAAATTAGATCGAAGACAAAATGAAGATTGACAAACGAGTTAAACACCGTTCCTCTGTTTTCCTCCATCAAACACGTGTCGAATAAATAGAATGTTAATTGCTTTTTTTTCTTCTTTTTTTTGGGTCGATAGAGTCTTATTTTTTGTCGCTTAAGACGAACGAGGCGAATAATTAACCATCGAGTGAGAAATCGGACCGTTTTCGCTCGTGTATTTGTCTTTAAATTGACAGAGGAGTGACAAATTAAAGGAAAAACCTGAGTAGATGAATGAAGTTTTAAATGGTGTCGTTTGATGAATTAGTGCAAAGTGGCAACAAGATGAACGGTTTCTTTTTTAGTATTTTTATGAATAAATGATAGTTAATATTCAAAAAGGCCTTAATTAACCACTCTAAGATGTTTGTTACCTTTATTATAATAATAATAATAATAATACATTTTATCATAGGCGCCTTTCAGGACACTCAAGGTCCCCGTACAAAGTTGTTAAAAGTAAATCAAATAAATAAAACACAATTAAAATGACACATGTACATATAGAAAACACAGGTTCATAAAATGGCGGTAAATAAAAGTGAAATTGGAATTGAGTCAGGCTTTCTGAATATATATATCTATTAATATGACTATAAATGTTAATAAAAGCGAAATAAACACGGTCATTGCTGCAGTTTAAGATAATTTATTTTAAGTTTTATAATTTGATCATTATATTATATTATTTGCAACATTGTTTATTATACCACATTTTTTACTGTTGATCAACATTTATTTATTTATTTATTTATACTTCAGTATGTTTTACCAAAGTGCATTTTTTGTGTTTTATTTTACTGTTGCCTTTATTAGCTTTCACTTTATTAGCTTTTATTAACCTGTTACCCATCACTAAACTACACTGAAAAGAATTGTTGGACAGACGGTTTAACCCATAAAGGCCCAGCGCTACTTTTGTGGCAGTTTCTAAATGAGTTTTTCTCCATATTTAACCTTTCTTAAAAAATTTATCACCATTTATTATTGTGTTTTGCATTTTTTTCAGGGAAAATTAGGCATTTTCCTACATTTATTTTACTGATCGTTTAGATGTGAAAGGGTTAAAGCTCAGAGTAAAGTTAAGGGATTTTATATCAAAAACAGAGAAAACTGAATTGATTTTGTTCTTTTTTTTTGTTTTTTTGGCTTATTTCATCCATGTTATTTATTATTTTGTACATTTTCTTATTCACTTGTGTTCATTTTGTTCATTTCATTCATTATTTTACTTGTTTTTCTTCATTTTGTTGCCCTTTTTTTTAGTTTTTGTTGTTCAAATTACTTCAGTTTGTGGATTATTTTTCATGTTACTTATTATGTTGCAGATTTATTATTCATTTTTGTTCATTTTATTCATTACTTTGGCTGTTTTTAATCATTTTGCTGCTTATTTTGTCCTTTTTACTTTATTTTAGTAAATGTTTGGCTTATTTTTTTCGACATTATTTATTATTTTGTGGGTGTTTTATTCATTCTTGGTCATTTTATTTATTAATCGATATAAACCCAGTGTCTCCATCCACTGTCATTGATCCAACTCCATGGGTTTTACTGGTGAATTAATGTTGTAGAAGATGACGGTGTTTCCACGGTAACTACATAGCCTCTGAACGTCCAAATGGGTCATATCTGATGACCATGAAAAGATGAAGAACTGTATTTTACACCAATTATTGACATGGATTAATAGGATTATTGAGTCAACAGGTATTAAACAGTTTAGATCAGTCGATGGTTTTGGTTACCGGTGGCTTTTTGGGTCTTTATGGGTTAAAGATTGAAATATTTTAATACTTAAACACATTTTTTTGTTTTTTAGTATTTAGCTTTACAAATACATGTAGTAACTAGCTTACCCATTAACTTCCACTACATTTTTTGGTTGCTTTTTATTACGTAGTTTATTGTGCATTTACTACCATTAACTCTGCATTTCTATGCATTTCTGCAGCTGTAGTTTTTACAGTGCGCACATTTCTTGATGATTACCTGATCCTATATTTCACACATACAACCATGAAACTAAGCTTCTTTTCGCAGCAGACAAATCCAAACCCAGGCCGGTGCCGTGTATCTGTTTGCACAGTGGTTTTGTACAAACCAGAGTGTGTGATGCATAAACAGAGCTGCAGTTGAACCTCGAACTCTGCCGTTCGTGGCTGAACCACTCAGTCTCCGTCCTGAACCACAGCTGCCCACAGTTTAATGCACTTCAACTCCACTTTGTGCCGCTCTCTCATCTGGAATGAACAGGACGGATCGTCAGGGTTGACAAAATGTGGGTATAAAATGCCACGTTTGAACCGTAAAAACTCTAAAACACATTTAACCGTGCGGCGAAAGGAAGCGGAAGGATTTATCATGAATGGAAATGCGTTAAAACTGCTGACGGAGGCGACTTTTCCTCAAGTAGAGCCAAGGTTTTAAGGCAGGGGCGTCAAACCAGAGAAATGATAAGAATGAAAACCTATAAATATCACTGGTCAACAACAAATGTATTGTTTCACTTTTTTGAGCTGATTTAGGATCATTTTGGTGCTGAATCCAAAACTCACATTAATTTTGCTCAATCAGGTCAACTTTCTGAACTATGCTACATATTGGCTTTTGAACATTTTTGCTTACATTTATGGGCATTTTTACATCATATGATACAAAATTCTTTCATATTTCTTGCAATAAACGAGTTCTGAAGATTTTACTTTTGCCAATTTATGATGAATGTTTTTTTTAAAATTACAGGTGAATGAAATGGCTTCGACTAGAAGATCTTGCAAAAATAAACCTGACGTATTCTGCTACATCTGCGCTGAATACACCATTGTACCTAACAGGAATCCTGTTAGAAAATGATTTTTTTTCTCTTAAAACCTATTTGGGATGAGAACTATATAAAAAATCAACTGATAAAGTCACAAAAATGTCATCAATTTTGTGAGAAGATCAAATTTTTCAAAATCAAATTAGCACAAAAACCTGACCTGACTGAGAAAAACAGATGTCATTTTGGATTTAGCGGTGCAAAATGGTCCGAATTCTGTTGAAAAAACCTAGACAACTTGCAAAAAACATTGTTTTGTTACCCAGTGTAATCAGCCCATTGTTTCTCTTAGTGTGAAAAAAGTCAAAATTACCTGAGCAACCGTGTACAAAACTGAAATTTATTTTAAAAAATACGTACAATTATGTTAATTAACAAACAATATTATGGCTTGGCTTAATATTAACACAACTTACAGAACACAGTGGGTCTAAAAATACATCAGACATTTAAAAACAGGCAGAATATTGGTCAAATTGAATGGGTTTTTCTCACAAATTTCACGCTGTTCATATTTGTTCAGGTTATTCAACTTTTATTGTGAAAGGATAGTTTGAAATCTGAATATTTTCATAGTGTAATGTACATTTTTCTCTTTGTTTTAGTGCAAAGTTAGGAAAGTGACATGAATAACCTGAACAAAACTGACATTTCTTTAAAAAAAAATGCAATTTTAATAATATTCTGCCTCAACTTGTCGTTTATACACATTCATTACAGATCAGAAATACAAAGGAGCAAAACATTTAAGTGTAAAATTGCACTTAATTTTCTTTAAACATTTCAGGTTGTTCATATTTGTTCAGGTTATTTATTTATTTATTTATTTAAACACATATCTTTATTCCATTTTTAACAAATTACATATCTTTTCTGATATGAATTGGTAACATTGTGGGAGGTTATACTCATTTTATTGTTAAAGAATAGTTTGTTAATGTAAATATTTTTTTTTAATGTTTTTTTTTTTTGCACTAAAGCAAAGAGAAACATTTGTAGTTGTTATTATTTATAGGTTATTATGCTGTTATTGTACTCGACATCCCCTGACTGTTCATATCTTCAGTGTAATTTTTGCTAATTTGACCCACGGCCTGGATTAGACTCTTTTTCGTCCCGGTTTTGGGCCACGGGCCGTATGTTTGACCCCCTATTTCAAGGGTTAAAGCGCAGTCCATCGTCAAACAGAGAAAAAGTGTGAAAACATGTCAGTGTTTGTGTACAGCAGTAATGATGACGTTAATTGCCTGTTAAACCGGTTTGCCACTAAACTGATTACCCTCTACCAGTCATCGTCTCTAAAAAGGTTCTGCCGCTCAAATGACAAGCCCATAGCTGCTGTTGTACCAATTAAACACTGCGTCTCCAGTCGCCCTCCTTCCACTCGGTTAACGATTCTATCCCCCAGTGTGCACAAATCGATACTCTGCCTCCACTGACAGAAGTCACATGTGGTTCGCTGACAGTGTTCAAACTAAACCCTCGTCTGTGAAACTGGAACTGCAGACCGACTGCAACACACGATGGCAGAGTTTAGTGGTTTTGTGTTTGACAGTTTGTTAACCCTTAGATGCACCAGTGTCTGGACCCTCCACTCAGACAATAATGAATAAACAGATAATGACCCGTGGCATTTATCATGAGTTTATATGAGTTTCAGTGCCAGTTTTGTCCTGTGAAAAATAATCATTTGTAGAATATTTTGGCCCACAAAAGAATGATTTCATGTCTGAATTTTTTTATTTATTTATTTTTTACAATTTTAAAAGGTTTCTTTTTAAATATTTGTAAAATTGGAAATGCAAAGTATATACAGGATGTAATGTATAGATATAATATATAGTAGAACAGTGTCAACATCCATTTAGTGACTGAGTCCTTCGGTTTTACTGTTGAATGAATCACAGGTTCAGATGAAATATCACTGAAAATCAATGCAGGTCATTTTGACCCAAATATAGAGTAAAAAACTGAATCAGAATATTTTATTAATCCCACTAAGTGTTACAGTAGTGCAAGTAGGGCTGCTTGATTATAGAAAAAAATAATCACGATTATTTTAGTAATAATTGAAATCACGATTATTAAAAACGATTATTTGTTAACCTTAAAGTTGTTTATTTTTTTCTTGCAAAGCAATGTAAAATATACTCTTTAAACATAAAAAGCTTTTAACCATTAAAACAAAGTATTTTCACTTTTGTATGAAACAAAAAAATCTTTGAATGCAAATAAGTGTACTGTAAATTCAAGTATGTTTCCTTTTGTAAATAAATAGTGCACTGGAATTAAACTGCTATAGAGTTGACATAGAACTGTAGCAATAAAAAAAAAAAAAAAACTCACGTAAAGTGCAAATTATAAATTCAAGTATGTTCAGTGTAGTATGAAACATAGTAAATTCAGTGGCATGCTGTGAGGTTTCAGTTCAGGCCTTCTGTATACATCAGCCATCTAGAATACATACGTTAGGGTTATACGGGTTAGGGTTAGGTTAATACGGGAGTTGCAGCGTAAAGAGATTCGGAAACTGAAGACTGCATTGCGGACGAAGTTGTTTTATGTGTTTTAGTTTTTCATAAGATTATGATAAGGTGGCGGTGGTTAAACTTTAGATGGTTACAAAGGTTTGTTGTGTTAGCGGTCGGTGCGGACACAACTACGAAACACTTTTTGCACGTGATGTGTTTTGCTCTTCGTCTTCTTCATCAAACCCAAAGTGATTCCATACAATTGAATTGGACTTGCCTTTTTGTTTACCAAGCACTTCTGCTGTGATTCTCCTGCTATTTTTCCAGACCGCTAGGTACAACTTTCCTCTTGGGGTGGACCTGCCGGCTAGCAGGCAGCAGTAGCTTAGAGGGGGGCGGGGCAGAGCAGCTCATGGTAGCTTGCGTGCGCATGAATTAAAACGACTCAAAATTAATAATCGTTTTTTCTCGATTACATAATTTTTGTAATCGTTGCGTGTAATAATTGAAATCGTAATTGAATTTCGATTAATTGCACAGCCCTAAGTGCAAGTATAACTAATAAAGTAAAATAAATATAAAAATAGCATCTCCTAAGACCCAGAAAAGAGTTTATACATATACATAGATCCTCCTGAGACCCAGGAAAGTACAAGGTTTTTTTTGTTTTTTTAATTAAATAATTGCTGATATTGGAAACATCATGATGCAACATTTTTTTAGATGCATTTTTTTATGTAATGTCCTTTGAGGTGGACAGTTTTTTTTTTGTATAAAGCTGTGAAACTCTTTTCTGAGTCTTAGGAGATATTATATATAATATTATTATATATATATATAACCACACACACACACACACACACACACACACATATATGTACCAGTTATATGTACTAAAACAATATTACAACAGTCATTTGTCCAATATGTACTAGACAATATTATCAATGTGATAATTAAAGAAATGTACATAAATAGCTAGGTAGGGGTAGAAATACAAAAACTACAACTTCACCACAACTAGGCTATAAATTGTAGGTTAAAATGTAGATGGCATGATGTCAGTATGAAATACTAACAGCTTTTCCTTACAAAGGTATTATAATAAATCCACCTCAGTGAGTCATTTGGACCCACTTCTGCATCTAAAGGGTTAAAACAGCTTCCATCCATGTCCAGTCCATTGTTCAGTCTCATATTTCTGATATTTCGGCTGTTTCTGTGTTTCCACCTGTTATGGACTCACACTGACAGGACACAACTGTTCCAGACACCAAAGTGGAGTTAAAGGTGCTGAGATGGTCGTCATTATGATCAAAGCCTCATCAGCCTCCATGTGAGGGATGAGCAGCGTGTGTGTGTGTGTGTGTGTGTGTGTGTTCATTCTGGGTTTGTTCAGAGTCATTAGATCCGCTGAGGCTGTTCGACCGTCTTGTTGTTGAAAACAGGAAACTTTTCGTCTGTGTTTGTCAGTGTTTATCCACTGATTCAAGAACAGAACATTTACCGTCAGCCCATCAGACACCATCTGAACCCAGACATGACCCAAAAGCATCTGCTCATCTGGAATGTTTAATAACTGTTACATACATGTCAATTGGTGTAACAGTTTTTTTTACAGTTTTTCATCTTTTCATGGTCATCAGATATGACCCATTTGGACGTTCAGAGGCTCCGTAGTTACCATGGAAACACCGTCATCTTCTACAACATTGATTCACCAGTAAAACCCATGGAGTTGGATCAATGACAGTGGATGGAGACACTGGGTTTATATAGATGAATTAATAAAATGAACAAAAAGGAATAAAACACCCACAAAATAATAAATAATATTAAAAAAGAGCAAAACATCTCCATTATCTTGGATTTCAGAATGCCTCAATTTAACCCAAACTAACCAATGCAATATTTATCCCACCAGAAAACTATATTCTGTCATTAATCATTAGGGATGGGAATCGTTAAGACTTTAACGATTCCGATTCCATTATCGATATTGCTTATCTATCCAATTCCTTATCGATTCTCATTGGGTGAGGGAATAAAGAGTACAAACAGGTGTGTTTGCATTAACTGTCTGTTTATTTCCATCTGCACAGAAAATAGAACATATACAGTATGAAACTAATAATAAGAACAGATGACGCCTGGTCTGGGGGGGGGTGTGGTGGGGGGGCGTACAGTGAAAGTGAAACTACAGACTCTTTACTAATTCCTCTATTTGCTGCATTTCTACTACGTGGAACCGGTTCAACTCGGCTCGTCTCCCGTTGTTGGTCACCTCATTTCCTTTCCCTTCTTACTTCAGAAACTTGTATTTGAGAAGTTACGACGTTTGTTGCCCACACCAGAACCAGAACCGGCCTGGTGTTCACTCTGCCGCTACATTCACAAGCACCGCTAAGAAAGAATCAATAATACAATCAAATGATTCACATGCTGTGGACAAATGTTTGAGGATACTGGAGGGATTCCACTTTAGAAGACATGGAAGCTTTGACAGTGTTCAGTGGACTGGTGTGGTCTGTTTGGACCTGGTCTGGTCTGTTTAGACCTGGTGTGGTCTGTTTGGACCTGGTCTGGTCTGTTTAGACCTGGTGTGGTCTGTTTTTAGACCTGGTCTGGTTCTGTTTGGACCTGGTGTGGTCTGTTTAGACCTGGTCTGGTCTGTTTGGACCTGGTGTGGTTTGTTTGGACCTGGTGTGGTCTGTTTAGACCTGGTGTGTTCTGTTTGGACCTGGTGTGGTCTGTTTGGACCTGGTCTGGTCTGTTTAGACCTGGTCTGGTCTGTTTGGACCTGGTTGTGGTCTGTTTGGACCTGGTGTGGTCTGTTTAGACCTGGTGTGGTCTGTTTAGACCTGGTGTGGTCTGTTTAGACCTGGTCTGGTCTGTTAGGACCTGGTGTGGTCTGTTTGGACCTGGTGTGGTCGTTTTAGACCTGGTCTGGTCTGTTTAGACCTGGTCTGGTCTGTTTAGACAGTGGTGTGGTCTGTTGGACCTGGTCGGGTCTGTTTAGACCTGGTGTGGTCTGTTTGGACCTTGGTCTGGTCTGTTTAGACCTGGTGTGGTCTGTTTAGACCTGGTCTGGTCTGTTTGGACTGGTGTGGTCTGTTTAGACCTGGTCTGGTCTGTTTGGACCTGGTGTGTTTGTTTGGACCTGGTGTGGTCTGTTTAGACCTGGTGTGGTCTGTTTGGACCTGGTGTGGTCTGTTTGGACCTGGTTTCTGGTCTGTTTAGACCTGGTCTGGTCTGTTTGGACCTGGTGTGGTCTGGTTTAGACCTGGTCTGGTCTGTTTGGACCTGGTGTTGTCTGTTTAGACCTGGTCTGGTCTGTGTTGGACCTGGTGTGGTCTGTTTGGACCTGGTGTGGTCGTTTAGACATGGTGTGGTCGTTTTAGACCTGGTCTGGTCTGTTTAGACCTGGTCTGGTCTGTTAGACCTGGTGTGGTCTGTTTGACAGGTGTGGTCTGTTTAGACCTGGCTTGGTCTGTTTGGACCTGGTGTGGTCTGTTTGGACCTGGTGTGGTCTGTTGGACCTGGTGTGGTCTGTTTAGACCTGGTTGTGATCTGTTTGGACCTGGTGTGTCTGTTTTAGACCTGGGTGGTCTGTTTGGACCTGGTGTGGGGTCTGTTTAGACCTGGTGTGATCTGTTAGACCTGGTGTGGTCTGTTTGGACCTGGTCTGGTCTGTTTGGACCTGGTGTGGTCTGTTTGGGACCTGGTGTGGTCTGTTTGGACCTGGTGTGGTCTGTTTAGACCTGGGTGTGGTCTGTTTGGACCTGGTGTGGTCTGTTTGGACCTGGTCGGGTCTGTTTGGACCTGGTGTGGTCTGTTTAGACCGGTTCTGCCCTCAACACCATGTTGTCTACGTTCTGACCAAAACAATGCAGCGTACGTGTGACGTCCATCGTGCATGCACAATGAAGGTGGAATCCATAAGCAGAATCGTTAAGGAGGCAGGTAAACGATTCCAAGGAGTCGAGCTACTGGGAACCGGTTCTCAAAAAGAACCAGTTCTCGATTCCCATCCCTATTAGTCATTATTATTTTGTATCCCAGGCCTGTGTTAGAAAAGAACATCTGAATTCAACGTGTCCACATACTTTTGTCCACATACTGTTTCATGGAGTCCCCAGTGTAAAAGAAGCAGCGTTCATGTAAATTATGTCACCGTAGTCCAGATGAAGCGTGTGTCTGAGCCTGTTCTCCCAGGAGGTCCGTCCATCACACACAGATTATACAGTTGTAGATTTTCCCCGTTCTTCCTGTTGTACTAATTATTCAAATGTGAAAACCCTCCTGGATGTTCCCCTTCTTCTACACTTCCAGTTGCTTTTGCCTCAGTCTGATATCGGGTCAGTAATCCTCCTGTTCCTCCCATAAATGCGCTGGACGCTGGAGGGATCAGATCAATGTGTGTGAGACGACCTCAGCGCTGAAGCGGTGCTGTACGCCTGTTTTCAGTCTACACTGGACCTACTCTGACCTGAACCACATTCACAGTAGATCACTCCTCACCGGTCATAATACCCCCACCACCACCACCACCACCACCACCACCCTCAGAGACACATGAGCTCTGAATAAACTGTTTATTTTCGCTTTGGAGCGGCAGCAACAAATCAGCACAGATACGTTATCACAGACGAAGCACGGCGTTAAAGTATAGTTATTTTTACGTTTCTGTAAAAAAAGACTATGATCAGCAGCAATAATAGTAGCGGGGGGGATAAGTCGAAAATGGAACAAAATGGCAACAGATTGCAAGGAATTTGGAAGTGACGATAAAACAGTGTATTTTGAACAATTTTCTTTCTTTCTTAACCTCCAAAGACCAGGAAATGTCAGCGAGAGTACCCGCGTTTTTGTTTTCTTTTATTGATCAGTGCCTCCATTGGAAACCATCATGATGCAACACTTTTTTCAGATGCAGTTTTTTAAAATTTTTATGGAAGTCCTTTGTGGTGGACAGTTTTCTTTCTTTCTTTTCAGCTTACCGCAATAATAATAATAACCGTGATAATTTGGTCACAGTAACTATGATATGAAATTTCCAATCGTTAAATCCTTAATTATAACCTTGGTTCTCGCTAACGTTGTGTCTTAATGAATGTATAAAACAGGGGTGTCAAACATGCGGCCACGGGGGCCAAATGTGGCCCACCAAAGGGTCCAGTTCAGCCCTGGGATGTTTTTGCTTAAGTGCAAAATTCCACAGTCTTGAATTGAATTAAGCAAAAAAAAAAAAAAAAAAGCTTGAATTAAGGCAAAATCTTGAATAAAGCCAAAAAAAAAAATCTTCAATTAAAGCAAAAAAAAAAAATCTCAAATTTAGCAAAAAATCTTGAATTAAGCAAAAAAAAATCCTCAATTAAGTAAAAAAAATCTTGAATTAAGCCCAAAAAATGTAGAATTAACAACCGTAATTTTTTTTCTTTGTTTTAGTGCAAAAAATAACATTAATTATGAAAATATGTACATTTACAAACTATCCTGTAACAATAAAATGTGAATAACCTGAACAAATATGAACAACCTGAAATGTCAAAGAAAATTCAGCACAATTTGAACAGTTTTTTCTTCCTGTTCCTCAGTGTTTAGTGTCTGTAGATCTGATCCAGAATGCACATGGACTAATGAGAAGTGGAGGAATAATATTGTTAAATTGCACTAAATTTTCTTACGTTTTTTAATTTAAATTTCATTTTTTTTCGTTTTTTTTTTTTTTGGATAGTTTATAAAAGTATAGTATTTTCATAATTTAACCCTTTCATGCATGATTAATGAGAACCTTAGTTGAGTTTTTTTTTGTTTTTTTTGAGTGTTTTTATCCCTCCGTAGGCATGAAAAAAAAACAAAGAGATTGAGGTTTTTTGGGTTTTTTTTTCATAGATTTCAAAAATGTCCACTCAGCTACACCATGGATTTTATTCTTGAAGCAAAGAGAAACAGTATTTAAAACCCAATATCATAAAGTGATCTGAAAACAAGTGAAATGAAACCCTGTTTAAGCCGCTAATCTGATGTTCTCTCACATTTGAACATCTTCTAATCTAGTTATTACTCACTTCATGGAGATAATATGCAAAAAAAAAAACAAACAATTAACAATTGATTTCCAATCAAGAACCAATCAAACCAGTAAAGTTACAGTATGGAATGAATTGCAGTTTATGGGATGATGTATAAGCCTCCACTGTGTTGCATGATGTGGAACTAAAACACTAACCCATGAATCTACAAGAGAACAGCTGGAGAAGAAATGTCCACTGGAGGGGGCAGTGCATGACAGGGTTAATGGGGGTTTTTTTTGCACTAAAACAAAGACAAAAATTGGAGTTGTCATTATTTATAGGTTATTATGTAAGTATTTGTCTGGTCCGGCCCACGCAGATCAAATTTAGCTGAATATGGAACTGATCTAGAATGCCTCTGACAGCCCTGGTATAAAACCTACAAAAAAACTCCTGTAGTGTTGTTAGATCGCTGCGATAGTGTTAGGACACACAGTGGGTTTGCATAGATAATAATAAACACCCACTTCTGGGAAATAGAATAAAAGTTAAAAAGTTCAGCGAACATTCTCAGTATTTTTTGGTGTTTTTGACAGCGGCAGTCGTCTGGTCACGGAGCAGCTGTACGAGGCTTCGCAAAAGTCTCCGTGGAGTTTCTCAGCTGTGACTTTCCCACAGCTGACAGATGAAATTTGTGGCGTTTGGCGTCGCCGTATCGATCCGCCGCGACCGCTGTCATTTATGCAAAGTCCCCCAAGGACGCCAAGGCATCGAGCTGAGGAGACGAGAAGGCGGAGGCGTTACCGTCCACGGTCTGCGTTCACGCCTTCACACCTCATCCCTCACCGTCCGTCACGGTCGGAATCACCGCCGTCACATGTTGGGGTTTTTACACGGCTCTAACCTTTAACTTTAGCCCCAGTCGATGGCAGCTGAGCTTGAGGAAGGCTTTCTTCTTTGAACACTTTTAAAGGGCGTGTGTTTCATCTGACACAGGCTGTGACAGACGTGGCCATCGATGGGATTAACTCAGACCAGCCACCGTCAGCATTCCACTTATAGCCTGATCCGTTATCAATTCTCATATTTGATTAGTGTTTTCTGTGTGTATGTGTGAGTGTGTGTGTGCCTGTGGGGGGGGGGGGGGGGCGGGGGGGGCAAGGTGTCAGTGATGGTGAACCACTATTCAGGCATCAGTTCAAGCTGTTTTATTGTCTTTGTGTGTTTGGTTGGATTGTCTTTTCAGTTTCAGGTTTCAGGTGTCCTTTTGGAATTTTTGTTTTCATTTTCATAACATATATAATTACATACCCCGATGTAGAAGGTTTATTTATACAGCCGAATGGATGGATGGATGGATGGATGGACTGAGCTATGGATGATGACTTTTATTTATTTGTTTGTTTGTTTGTTTGGTGTTTTGTTGTGCTGTGTTGTGTGTGTTTGTGTTGTCTGGTTAAAGCCACATGTTCACAACTGGATTCATCCAACTGCTGCACTATAAGTTTTTTCTAGGATAATAATTCTTTACAAAAAGAAACAAAACAAACAAATCGTGCCTTGTCAAACACATTATCATGATATATCGCGAATATCGTATTGTGATCGCAGAATTGTGACGTACATTGTATGTCCAGGTTCTTGCCCGTCCTCAGCCTTCATCTGCAGAAGCCTTTGACACACTGTATGAGCTGTGAGACTGCAGAATGGGATTGTGGGGGATGTGTCACGATGACGGTGACGGCGTCATTTTTCCGTCCGCTGTCATATTCCCAGTTCGACTCACACAAACACACAAACACACACACAAACACACACACAAACACACACATTATTGGCGCTGACCGTTTGTCAGACGGACCTGAGTAATGAGTTTGGACTGGGAGCACTGGTGTGTGTGTGTGTGTGTGGTGTGTGTGTGTTTTGGACCAACACAGTTTTTATGGTTAGTGTGTTTTCTTTCTGCAGACACCGTCACTCTCAGGACGTCGTGGACGTTTTAGCTCGTCTGGCTGTTCCGTCTGCTCCATTCACTCCCTCCGCCGATAAGAGACTGAGTCGACTGAATAATTCAGTCGTGAGCAGGAAAAGCTGTTTTATTTTGGAGAAAACCACATTTCCTCAGCTTCAGTTCGCTGCATTTGTCTGTGAACTCGGACGCTTCAGAACTCATTTGTGAAACGGAAAACACTGGAAATGAGACGTCCAAACTGAAGGTCACATGGACGCATTTGTGCATTTATTCATGTACTTAAAAAAAAAGTGGGATCACATTAACCCTGTAAGCACCAAAGTCACACAGAACTGACTCAAACAGACCATAACTACAAGCACACGGAGAGCGCACACCTCTGCCAAGAGAGATCTGCCCCCCCCTCCCCCGATCACCACCAAAATGGAATCATTTCTTCCTTGTGCCAGTATCAACATTTCCTGAAAATTTCCTGAAAATCCGTCCATAACTTTTGAGTTATCTTGCACACAAACAAACAAACAGACAAACATGCACACAAAGCAAAGCGATCACAACAAAAACTCCAGACAGGTTGTAATCTTGTTTACCAACTTCCACCAGTAGATGGCGGACCCTTTGACAGGCCGGTTTTGGCCTGGTTTGACCCCTGAGCACTAGATCCACAGAGACCTAAGGTAATGTCTGTCACCTAGTTAACCCTTAGACCCAGTGTTACTTTGGTGGCACTTCCAGAATATGTTTTTTCTCTGTATTTAACTTCTCTTAAGTGATTTAGCTCAGTTTATTATGACATTATCCTGTGGAGGTACATTTATTTCTTTATTTGCTTTAACAAAAAAATCTTTTCAATCAAAAAAAAAAATCAATTAAAAAAAATAAAATTGCAATCAAAAAAATTCACTTTAATTAAAAAAAAACTATTCAATCAAAGAAAAAAAGTCTTTGAATGCAAAAAACCCCCCAAAAACTGAGATCCAAAAAATTGCATTTGAACACTTTTTTCTTTGAAAAAAATTTTTTTTAATTTTTTTTTTTTAAGTGAGTATTTTTTTGATTGAAAATAATTGTTTTGATTGAAGTAATTGTTTTGTATTTGGGACATATTAGGTTAGGGGTAGGATATTTATTTCTTTATCAATTAATCCCAAAAAAATATCACTTCAATAAAAAAATATTTTTAATGAAAAAAAACTAAAAAAAAAACTTCAGTAAAAAAAAATCAATAAAATATTAATACAAATGTAATATAAATATGTTCTTTGAATTTTTTTTTTGTTGAAGTGATTTTTTTTTAATTGAATTTTTTTTAAATTGAAAATATTTTTTGTGGATAAAACAATAAAGAAACAATTCTACCTTCATATTATCATTTGTATTTTGCACTTTTTCAGTGAACATCAGGTATTTTCCTACATTTAATTTACTGATCATATGGATGTTCATAAAGCTTAAGTTAAAGTTGAGGCTTATTTTATCAAAAATGGAGAAAACTGAAGAAAAGTGACTGTTTCAGTCCCATTCAATACTTCGGCTGTTTTGTTCATTTTGTTGCTTGTTTTATCCTTTTTTTTTTTTACTTGATTTTGGTAAATTTTTTATCTATTCTTTTCCACATTATCTATTATTTGTATGTTGTTTTTTTTTACTCGTTTTGTTCATGTTATTTAGTAATATATATAAAACAAGTGTGTCCATCCACTGTCACTGATCCAACTCCATGGGTTTTACTGGTGAATCAATGTTGGAGAAGATGATGGTGTTTCCACGGTAACTACAGAGCCTCTGAACGTCCAAATATGGTCATATCTGATGACCATGAAAAGATGAAGAACTGTATTTTACCACCAATTATTGACATGGACTGATCGGCTCAGCGGTTCTGAAGTCATTAAACAGATTAGATCAGCAGATGGCTGTGGTGGTCGTTGGCTGTTTGGGTCTTTATGGGTTAAAAATCACACATTAAAAAAAGCTCCAAAAATAAAATAGAATAAATAATGGATATAAAGAATAAGTGTTGCCGTCCTCTTGATTATACAGCGTCTTAGTTTCTTCTTTTCTTCGACTAAAGCTCTGCAGCTGTCGGCCAAACAGAGGCGGAGTGTGTGGAGTAAACAAACACACATCTGAAAACCAGCGCCACTTGTCAGATGACGGCCTTTCATCTGCCGCTAAAGCAGCAGAACTGGACGCCAGTGTTTCAGCCAAGCTTTACCCTGTTTTTTTTTTTTTTTTTTTTTTCCTTTCGTCTTTTTTTGACTTGGGCCCAGAGTAAACAAAGGCTCTTTAGCGCCACCGTACACACTGTAAGCCCGGACTTTGTATTCACTAATATGCTTTAATTACAACGTACTTAAATGATTTCAGTTTTATGACATTACTACACTGTAAAAAAAAAAAAACATAAAACAAACAGTATTATTCCGGCAGCAGGGGTGCCAAAAAAATACTGTTAAATAACGGAAAATAACCATCTCATAAAAATGCAGTAATTTTCCATAATTAAAATACAGTTTTTTCCCCTAACTTTACATGAGATTTTGCTTTTTTTTTTTTTTAAACTTTTTAATGTGTAATAGAGAATATTTACATGTATTAAACAATCTAATTACCTATATATATATATATATATATATATATATATATATATATATATATATATATATATATATATATATATATATATGTTTTTTTTTTTTTTTTTTTTTTTTTTTCAGTGAGACTCAGTTGTCCAATCCACAGATAAAAACTGTATTTGGACAGTTTATCAGTGCTTATACATGTTATACATTCACAAAAATACATTTATTCAACATTTATGTTGTGAAACCTCCTGTAATTACACAAGGTATTTGTCAATTAATAAACAAGTCTGGTTCAACTGACAGAACAAATACTTCCTTAACGGTTAATTGTCAGTAATTTTATCTCATTTTACTATTTTTTTTTTTTACAGTATTAAACTTTAAATTAACAGTTTAATCTCAGAAATAGAAAATAAATATTTGTGAAATTATGGTACATTTGCAAGTGTATTTTAACTGTATTTTTCTGTGAAAAAAGAAAAATTTCTTTTAAAAAGTGTAAGTTTTATTTTATTCACAGTTACAGTTTTTTCATGTTTTACATTTGACATGTAAAATCACAGTCTGTTTTTGTCATTCATTTATATTTTGCTGTCTCTTAAAAATACAGGAAAAATCTGTCAAATAAACGGTAAAAATTCTGTTAAATTACAGATTTTTTTTTGTGTACAATATCTTAAGTTGAATAATTATACAAAACACTTTATATTGCAAAAGATTTTAATTTAAATCAACTTGGAATTGAGTAAAATGAGCTGATGATACTAAGTTTAATGATTATACAAAGCAATTGACATTGCAACAAATTTTAAGTAAATTAATTTGGCATTTAGTGTGTTGTACTTAAAATAGCAACTCCATTCAAATCAAGCGTTTAACTTTAATACACTCAAGTCAGGATGTAATGATTACCAGTATGACGATAAGCTGTGGTAAAATTCCCGACAGTTAGTATTACCGTTTTAAATTCTAATTATCATGTTAACTGTGTTTGATTACCACACTTTTAGGGGAATAAAACCCTGTGTAAAGATCTGCTTTTATGTCAAATATTTGAGTATAGTTTTAATTTATTACAATTTTAATTTTATAGACTTAATATTTGGAACCAGTATTCACTTTTAAAGTCTTTGAAAAGGTTCGTTAAGCATCTGTGTGTTATTTATGCAATAAATTATATACATTTTTCAAATCGGATTTAATATTTTTTTGTGTGTGTTTTTTGTCCTTTTGTGTTTTTATAGTAGGTTAAAGTGAAAAAATAATAAACAGATGATATAGATGAAGTTGTGCTGAAAAAAAAAGATCCCAAACATGGGTATGGTAAACATTTGTTTATATAGTATATAAAGGCAAAATCAAAAGGACTGAAAAATGGACAAAATAGGCTCAGACCACTAAGGGTTAATATTTGAATGTTTCTGCAGCAGAAGGTACATTGTGCCAATTATTTTATTTTATTTATTTATTTATTTGTTTTTTTTTTTTTTATACAACTTGGTTAAATTATTTCAGTGTGTGTCAGTACTTTTTGAACATTTTGAGCACCATTTCAACAATACCGTGATAATAACGATAACCGTGATCATTTTAGTCACAATAACCGCGATATGAAATGTTCATGTCGTTACATCCCTACACTTAAGTTTTCATTACTCATTACTTAAATTTTTTAGGGTGACGAGTTACCTGAGATGTTTGAAGTGACCTCCACTTGTCTGGTCTTCAGTGCAGTTGGAGGTGCTGGGGTATCTGCTGGGGTATCTGCTGGGGGTTTTATCAGGGGGGCGCTGCTTTGCTCCTGGCGGTGTGGGAGAGTTGTGCTGGTGTTTTCATGTGGAAATGTAAAAACCTATTTGTGTCCTGTCTGCCTCTGCGAGCAGGGGATGACTGCGCTGTCAGATTAGGCCTCTGTGGCTGACTGCACGTATTTTTAGGCTGGATTTAAAGGTCAATCTCATGCACAACAGTATTTGGTGTTATTTTTATCCCCCTGCAACACAGAGCATCACCATCCAGTTCTAATTTCTAACTGGAGGCCATCGCTGATTCTTCTGAGCTCATATTATTACAGACATCAAACCACGCCATAAGCTCCTCCAGCAACCACCACCACCGCCACCGCCGCCGCCACCGTCTGCACGTGCACGCCGCCACATATTCACTTATGTCACGCGCTGATTTGCAAAAGCAGCGGCACAGGACATGATAATACTGCAGCGCTGGGGCTTGATCTCCAGCTTAACGCCTGCATCTGCTGCAGCCGGTCTGTCGGCTAATTTATGCACCAATAAAGTCAGTGTATAAACAGATGTTGGCCTATTGATCCCAACTACACTGACCAACAGATAAAACTTCGAAATTCAACATAATCCAAGCTCATTTCACACCCCCCCCCCCCGCCCCCCGCCCACACACACACAATTAATCAACCTCATAACTCCTGAGCTCCAGTCCAGTGTGTTCAACTATAAAACTGATGACAGATGCAGTGTGAGTTTAATGTTTTTAACGGTAACATTATTAAATTATGTCAGAAACAGAAACCACATTGCTGTGTAGGGACACGTGGGTTTTTTGGTGGTGTTGGTTCTGCTCCTGTACTGGATCTATTTTCACTTTTGTCTGTTTTAAGTCTGACTAAAACTTAGTGTGAATACATGTTTGTGTAAGCCTTATTACCTGTAGATATCCTTATATGTCGTACATGTTTCTTATCTGTAGCTTTTATTTCTTATCAGTTAGTTTTTTTCTATATTTTAGTCATAACTGGATTAGCCTCGTTCCTGTAACAGTGACAACACAGATCTGTTCTGTTCAAATCCAATTTTATTAATACAGCGCAGAATCATAACAGAAGTCTTCTGATGACACCTTACAGATAGAACCAGCTGGAACCAGACAAGCCATTCTATTCTATTCTATTCTATTCTATTCTATTCTATTCTATTCTATTCTATTCTATTCTATTCTATTCTATTCTGTTTCATCCTAATCTAATCTATTCTATTCTATTCTATTCTATTCTATTCTATTCTATTCAATGCAATTCTATACTGTTCTGTTCTACTCAGTTCTATATTATTCTATACAGTTCTATTCTATACTATTTTATACTGTTCTATATTATTTTATTTTATTCTATTCTTTACGGTTCTATTCTATTCTATTCTATTCTATTCTATTCTGTTCTATACAGTTCTATTCTTTTCTTTTCTATTCTGTTCTGTTGTGTTCTATTTTATTTTATTTTATTTTATTTTTTATTCTATTCTATTCTACTCTACTCTTCTACTTTACTCTACTCTACTCTTCTACTGTACTCTATTCTACTCTACTCTACTTTACTCTACTCTTCTACTCTACTCTACTCTACTCTTCTACTTTACTCTACTCTACTCTTCTACTGTACTCTATTCTACTCTACTCTACTCTACTTTACTCTACTCTGCTCTTCTACTGTACTCTACTCTACTTTACTCTACTCTACTCTGCTCTTCTACTGTACTCTACTCTACTTTACTCTACTCTTCTACTGTACTCTATTCTACTCTACTCTTCTACTTTACTCTACTCTACTTTACTCTACTCTACTCTTCTACTCTACTTTACTCTACTCTACTCTTCTACTCTACTCTACTCTACTCTACTCTATTCTCCTCTCCTCTCCTCTACTCTCCTCTCCTCTACTCTTTTCCATCCAGTACTTTCATATAACTGTACTTCCTTGTTCTCTTGTTGTCATGTGTGTTTTTTAAAGTGTTTTATAAGTAAAGTTGGATTATGTCCAGTAAACACAAATAGGATGTAACTGTAGTCCATAACCTCAGTATTATTTCAGCCGTCTGTGGTTTTTGGACGCTGATCTGAATGTTAGTGAAATGCTGCGTCAGGAAATAACAGGAAACCCCGCAGTGACAGTCCGGTTTGACTTTGGTTCTTTCCAGTCACTTCATCCAAACCTTCTTGATGTTCTGATGATGGTCTCTTGTTTCCGGGCAGTGAACCCCAGACCAGTCGACCGGTCACCAGTGTGAACAAACCCCTCCCCTCTAACGGTTCACGTGTTTGTTGTGTTTCTGTCGCAGGTTATCTATGCACTGAACACGAAAAACGACGAACACGAGGCGGCCATCGCCACTCTGAAGGAGGCCCATGAAGAGGAGGTGCAGCAGATCCTGTCTGAGACCAGAGAGAAGATCCTACAGGTTCACACGCTTTTCCACATTCACCCAGACTTTATGGTTTTAATGGAAACCACCTTTACCAGTACAGATGTTATCTGTGCCTGCGCTAGGAACATGAAGGATCCAGACACTGTGGCTACAGGAGGAGAAGTGAGTGTGGCCACAAAGAGCCACAGCCAGTCTGGTCCAGTCTGGTCCAGTCTGGTCCAGTCTGGGTCCGGTCTGGGTCCAGTCTGGTCCAGTCTGGTCCAGTCTGGGTCCAGTCTGGGTCCAGTCTGGTCCAGTCTGGTCCAGTCTGGGTCCAGTCTGGTCCAGTCTGGTCCAGTCTGGTCCAGTCTGGGTCCAGTCTGGTCCAGTCTGGGTCCAGTCTGGTCCAGTCTGGTCCAGTCTGGGTCCAGTCTGGGTCCAGTCTGAGTCCAGTCTGGTCCAGTCTGAGTCCAGTCTGGTCCAGTCTGGGTCCAGTCTGGTCCAGTCTGGTCCAGTCTGGGTCCAGTCTGAGTCCAGTCTGGTCCAGTCTGAGTCCAGTCTGGTCCAGTCTGGGTCCAGTCTGGTCCAGTCTGGTCCAGTCTGGTCCAGTCTGGGTCCAGTCTGGTCCAGTCTGGTCCAGTCTGGGTCCAGTCTGGTCCAGTCTGGTCCAGTCTGGGTCCAGTCTGGGTCCAGTCTGGGTCCAGTCCGGGTCCAGTCCGGGTCCAGTCTGGGTCCGGTCTGGGTCCGGTCTGGTCCGGTCTGGTCCGGTCTGGTCCAGTCTGGTCCGGTCTGGGTCCGGTCTGGTCCAGTCTGGTCCAGCCCGGTCCGGTCTGGGTCCAGTCTGGTCCAGTCTGGGTCCAGTCTGAGTCCAGTCTGGTCCAGTCTGAGTCCAGTCTGGTCCAGTCTGGGTCCAGTCTGGTCCAGTCTGGGTCCAGTCTGGTCCAGTCTGGGTCCAGTCTGGGTCCAGTCTGAGTCCAGTCTGGTCCAGTCTGAGTCCAGTCTGGTCCAGTCTGGGTCCAGTCTGGTCCAGTCTGGTCCAGTCTGGGTCCAGTCTGAGTCCAGTCTGGTCCAGTCTGAGTCCAGTCTGGTCCAGTCTGGGTCCAGTCTGGTCCAGTCTGGGTCCAGTCTGGTCCAGTCTGGTCCAGTCTGGTCCAGTCTGGGTCCAGTCTGAGTCCAGTCTGGTCCAGTCTGAGTCCAGTCTGGTCCAGTCTGGGTCCAGTCTGAGTCCAGTCTGGTCCAGTCTGAGTCCAGTCTGGTCCAGTCTGGGTCCAGTCTGGTCCAGTCTGAGTCCAGTCTGGTCCAGTCTGGTCCAGTCTGGGTCCAGTCTGGGTCCAGTCTGGTCCAGTCTGGGTCCGGTCTGGGTACAGTCTGGGTCCGGTCTGGGTCCAGTCTGGTCCAGTCTGGGTCCAGTCTGGGTTCAGTCTGGTCCAGTCTGGGTCCAGTCTGGTCCAGTCTGAGTCCCTGCAGCGGGGTGTGTAGCGGACTGTGGCGACGAGCATAGCTCCCATATATGAGTAAAAAAATCGGATTAGTGCCGTTCAAAGTGTCTTTAACAGACCGGATACAGGTCACATATGGGCAAAAAAAATCGGATTTGTGCTTTTCAAATGTCTTTGACAGACCGGATACAGGTCACATCGGCAAAAAAATCGGATTTGTGCCATTCAAAGTGTCTTTACCAGATCGGATACAGGTCACATATGAGTAAAGAAATCGGATTTGTGCAATTCAAACTGTCTTTAATGGATCGGATACAGGTCACATCGGTAAAAAAATCGGATTTGTGCTGTTCAAACTGTCTTTAACAGATCGGACGCGGGTCACATATGGGCAAAAAAATCGGATTTGTGCCATTCAAAGTGTCTTTAACGGATCGGATACAGGTCACATCGGTAAAAAAATCGGATTTGTGCTTTTCAAACTGTCTAACGGATCGGATACAGGTCACATCGGTAAAAAAATCGGATTAGTGCCGTTCAAAGTGTCTAACAGATTGGATACAGGTCACATATGGGTAAAAAGATCGGGTATGTGCTTTTCGAATGTCTTAACAGATTGGATACGGGTCACATGTGGGCAAAAAAATCGGATTTGTGCCGTTCAGACTGTCTTTAACAGATCGAGTACAGGTCACATCGGCAAAAAAAATCAGATTTGTGCCGTTCAAAGTGTCTTTAAGAGATCGGATACAGGTTGCATATGGACAAAAAAATCAGATTTGTGTTTTTCAAAGTGTCTTTAACAAATCAGACATAGGTCACACATGGGCAAAAAAAATCGGATTTGTGCTGTTCAAACTGTCTTTAACAGATCGGATAGGGGTCACATCGGCAAAAAAAAATCATATTTGTGCCATTCAAAGTGTCTTTAACAGACCGGATACAGGTTGCACATGGGCAAAAAAATCGGATTTGTGTTTTTCAAAGTGTCTTTAACAAATCGGACACAGGTCACACATGGGCAAAACAATCGGATTTGTGCTGTTCAAACTGTCTTTAACAGATCGGATACGGGTCACATTGGCAAAAAAATCGGATTAGTGCTGTTCAAAGTGTCTGACAGATTGGATACAGGTCACATATGGGTAAAAAGATCAGATTTGGGCCACATTTGGCTGCAGTCTGAACGTATTCTCAGACTCCCAACTCTAGTCCAGACCTTTGGGACCAGACAGGTGGAATAAATCCTGAGCCTGCAGCCTGGAAGCACCTGCACTTATGTGACAGGTGTAGTTTTGAAGATAAGATGGAAGCAGAGCCAGGACACATTTCTAGATGAGAACATGTCTGAGGACGAGGACGAGCGTCCGACTTCAGCATACCAAGTATCATCTGTCTCTGGAGCGGCACTAAACTACGTCAGAACTCGGCCGCCGCTCGCTATCACAAGACAGCCGATCCACCGGAGAGTGGGAGCACGAGATCATATTCAAAATGAAGCGATCCATTATTAATCGAGTTAATATTAAATATTTAGGTTTATATGTCACCCCCTCTAAAGGGACTTACTTGTTTGCCTGACAGCAGTGTGACTACTTTCAACCTTGAGCAGATCTGTGTACTTACATTTCTGCTACGTTTACATCATGCAGCTGTGCACGGGGGGAAAATGGAGAGTGGAGATGGGTGTGCAATCATGACCAACCAGTTCTGCTCAGATTTGAATGCAGGAAATGACAGATTTCCACAAATACAGAAGTTTATTGATGATAGCAGTGTTTCCTGTCAAGATTATTACTTTGATTTTAAGAGGATTAACTGGATTTATTGGATAATTACAGTAAAAAGAGAAGAAGATGCAGCTGACAGTTGGCCAAAAATGACATCCCAGCATGCACTTCTGTCGATGCTTTGCATTACGCCAGGGAATCACACAACTATAACACAGATCTACAGTCTGCAGCACTTTAAAAGCCTTTCAAAGTGAACCTTTCAGGCACCTTTGAGCCCTTGGTCATACTTTGTCGACTATAGTTTTTTAGCAGGTTTTCATCCATCAGTCTGCTGCTGCTTCACTTACATCCTTTATAAATATGTCACATAAAGGAAGAGACAGATATCAAGTTATTTGTCCAATCAGTGCAGAAATGTGTCCTTTTTCCTATTAATATTGTCTTGATTTACTGCTGTAATAGTTTTTGCTGCTGTAAATAAGCGGTAAAAATCCCTGTGTGGGACTAAAGAAGGATTATTTTATCGTATCTTATACTGTAGCATATCTTAGCATTTCATATCTTAGCATACTGAAGTGTATTGTAGCATATCTTAGCGTATTGTTGCATATCTTAGCTGCTAAGATATGCAATATATGATATGCTAAGACTTAGCATATCATATCTTAGTGTATCATATCTTAGCATACTGTAGTGTATTGTAACATATTTTAGCATATTATAGTATATCTTAGCATATCATATTTTAGCATATCATATTTTAGGGTATTGTAGTGTATTGTAGCATATCTTAGCATATCATATTTTAGCATATCGTATCTTAGCATATTGTAGTGTATTGTAGCATATCTTAACATATTGTAGCATATTTTAGCATAATATATGCTAGTGTATCATGTCTTCATGTATCGTAGCATATCTTAGCACATCACATCTTAGCGTACTGTAATGTATTATACCATATCTTAGCATATTGTAGCATACCTTAGCATATAATAATTTAGCGTATCATATCTTAGCGTACTGTGGTGTATTGTAACATATCTTAGCATATTGTAGCATATCTTAGCATATCATATCTTAGCATATCATATCTTAGCATATCATATCTTAGCGTACTGTAATGTATTGTAACATATCTTAGCATATTGTAGCATATCTTAGCATATCATATTTTAGGATATCATATCGTAGCGTATTGTAGTGTATTTTAGCGTATCTTAACATATTGTAGCATATTTTAGCATAATATTTACTAGTGTATCATGTCTTCATGTATCATAGCATATCTTAGCACATCATATCTTAGCGTTTTGTAGGATATTGTACTATATCTTAGCATATTGTGTCTTATCTATGTGTATGGTATGTTGGTGTATCATATATTAGTGTATTTTAATGTATCCTAGCGTATCATATCTTATCTTATCTTCGCGTATTGTAGCATAACTTAGTGTATAGTATCTTATTATAGCGCATTGTATCGTGTCTTATCTTAGTCTATAGTAGCATAGCTTGTCATACTGTATCTCATTTTAAAATATCGTAGCATATCGTATGTTATTTGAGTGTATTTTTGTGTAGCTTTTCAAATCGTATCTTATCTTCAAGTATCTTTGTGTATCTTATCTTAACACATCAGATCTTATCTTATAAGATGGTGCAGATCCACATTATTGCGTGCAAAGTTGAAAATTTTAGCTCGGCTGACATAAAAAGACCTGATCTGATGGTAAATGGTAAATGATTTCTAATCTTTTCTGTGTTTTCCTGTATTTCCAGTGTCAGTAAACTGAAGGTAAAGTTTAAAGTTGTGCTTGTCAAATTATTTTCAATTACAGCTCTTTCTGAGGTTCACCTGAAGCATAGAATTAAAGAATCTCTTCCTCCGACATGTTTGGCAGTTTGTTTTTAACATATTTTACTAAAGTCAAACCCAGTGTGAGTTTCCCGTGTTTTTGTTTTTTTTTTCGTGCAGGTGCAGCAGATGAAGCAGATCCAGAACACTCTCATTATTTCTGAATTATTTCCCAACTTTCGTTTCAGTACAAGAGTAAGATCAGCGATGAGATGGACCTGAAGAGGCGGATCCAGTCTCTGGAGGAGTCCATGGAGCTCCACGAGAGGATGAAGAGGCAGGCGCTGGCCGAGTTCGAGAGCTACCGTCAGAGGGTGGAGGACATGCAGCTGTGCACCGACGCTCAGGTAGGAGGAGGACCTAGGAGGAGGCCTTCTGTTCAGGTGCACCGAGGTTAGAAGAGTTTGGGATTTTTCATTCTAGTTTAGTTACCTCCGCCAAGGAGGTTATGTTTTTGCCAGGGTTTGTTTGTTTGTTTGTTTGTTTGTCTGTCTGTTTGTTTGTCTGTCTGTTAGTGTGCAACATAACTCAAAAAGTTATGGACAGATTTTGATGAAATTTTCAGGGTTTGTTGGAAATGGGATAAGGAAGAAATGATTAAATTTTGGTGGTGATCGGGGGTGGGGGGGCCCATTTCCAACAAACCCTGAAAATTTCATCAAAATCTGTCCATAACTTTTTGAGTTATGTTGCACACTAACGGACAGACAAACAGACAGACAGACAAACAAACAAACCCTGGCAAAAACATAACCTCCTTGGCGTGGGGGGGCCCACGGGGGGGGCCACTGATCCGCCTTGGCGGAGGTCTGCGCTCTCCAAGTGCTTCTAGTTTTATTTAGTTTGGACTTTTTTTGTCTAATTCAGTTAGTTTGAATTAGTTTTTAGAGCAGGTTTGCTAGTTTTTATTAGTTGATCTTTTTTCTGAATGTTTTGTTTTAGTCAGTGCTTATACATGTTATACATTCACAAAAATACATTTATTCAACATTTTTGTCGTGAAACCTCCTGTAATTACACAAGATATTTGTCAATTAACAAACAAATCTTGTTAAACTTACAGAACAAATACTTCTTTTACGGTTAATTGTCAGTAATTTTATCTCATTTTATTATTATTTTTACAGTATTAAACTTTAAATCAATAGTTTAATCTCATAATTAAGTTCATACTTCTTCCTACTCCTTTTCGACCATGCAAAATTCAGACTTGTATGTGCTTGGAGATAGATTCTGTCCATTTGAATCCTTTATTTTGTTTTTATTTTTTTTGTTTTTGTTTTTTTGCAGGTTCAAAATAAATAAACAAATAAATAAATAAATAAATAAATAAATAAATAAATAAATCAAATCAAATCAAATAGAAAAGAAATATTTGTGAAATTACGATACACTTGCAAATGTATTTTAACTGTATTTTTCTGTGAAAAAAGAAAAAAATTATTTTAAAAAATTTTAATTTTTTGGTTATTCACAGTTAGTTTGTTCATGTTATTTTACATTTGACATGTAAAACCACAGTCTATTTTTGTCATTTCATTGATATTTTCCTGTATCTTAAAAATACCCAAAAAATCTTTAAAATAAACAGTGAAAATTCCATTAAATTACAGATTTTTTTTTACAGTGCATTTGGACGTTCAGAGGCTCTGTAGTTACCATGGAAACACCGTCATCTTCTATAGCATTAATTCACCAGTAAAACCCATGGAGTTGGATCAGTAACAGTGGATGGACACACTGGGTTTATGATCAGATAATGAGAGATAGGATCAGTCAATTAAAAATAGAAAAAAACACCTGATTTTTACTGGAGAAACACAAAATAAAGATGATTTATTTAATTAATTTAATTAAATTTAATATATATAACTCTAGTGTGTCCATTCACTGTCATTGATCCAACTCCATGGGTTTTACTGGTGAATCAGTGTTGTAGAAGATGACGGTGTTTCCATGGTAACTACGGAGCCTCTGAACGTCCAAATGGGTCATATCTGATGACCATGAAAAGATGAAGAACTGTATTTTACACCAATTATTTACATGGATTAATAGGATGAGTGGATCAACAGGTATTAAAGCAGTGGTTTCCAGCCTTTTTTGTCTCCTGACCCCATTTTAACACCACAAATTTCTGGCAACCCCTGACATTCAAAACTGAAAAAATTAATTAAAATTAATTTGTTTTTGATCCTGTATTAGTTTTCTATCCTATGTTTCAAATAAAGGTTAATTTTAGAGGACATTTAGTCTATATAATGTATATTATTGTGGACAGAGGCAGTAAATCCAGGTGTAGATTACTGCACAAAGGGAGGATTTTCTTTTCCTTGGTCAGGATCTGTACAGTCAGTCCGGCTGTGATTTACAAGGAGGACAATTAATACTGAACAAACAAGAACTGAAACTATGAATTATGAAAGAGCTGCAGCATCTGAAACTGACCACAGTGAACATTTGACAGATAAACAGAACCACAGTGCTACAGTTTCACAACCACAGTTTGTCTGATATGGATTGGGATTGGCTCTGTCAACTCACCATATATTTTTTTTGTTATTAAGTTTTTATTTTTTATTTTCATCAATTACTAGAAATTTCAAGTGACCCCATTTGAATTCCAGGTGACCCCATGTGGGGTCCCGACCCCAAGGTTGAAAAACACTATTAAACAGTTTAGATCAGTAGATGGCTTTGGTCGATGGTGGATGTTTGGGTCTTTTCCAACTTATACACAAACAAAAGCAAATTTCCAATGCAAAATATCACTAGAAAACCAACCAAAACAAACAAAAAAACCCAGAGGAAATTCCCACTATTACACCGTATACTACTATATATAGAAATACATGGCATTAATTTCAGTGTTATTTACACATTGGAAAAGGAGTGGGAAGAAATAAAGCCTTACAACTGTTGTTAAGGTAGAGTACAAGGAGAACAAACTGTGATTGTGTGATTATTTGTTGCATTAGGAAACGAAAAGCAGCTGAATTAAATAAAAGAAAAACATCTATTTCCATTTCCAGCACTGAGACATGTTTGTTTATTTGTCTCACCTGCTTCAGGAAAGTATTTCTGATGAAGAAACAATCGAGTAAAAAGTGTCTGATACATAATCAGATGGTGATGTAGCAGTAATGACAATAGTACACGAATAAAAATACACAAGTGCAAGGACATTCAAACCAGCACCTCAGCAAAAGTCCAAAAACACACCAGCTCAGCAGGTGAAAAAACTGCATTCTGCAAAGTTGGACGGAAACAAGCTTCATTAAATGAGAAGAAAGGCATCTGAACACATTCAGGATCAGAGATGAGTGTTTAGATTCAACAAAATGAAACGAGTAATTTATATAATCTGTATCAAATGTATGACTCAGTGGTAGAAGAAAGATTCGGATCTGTTACTCAAATACACCGAAGAATCTCAGAAATACTGGCCTGTTTTCAGCTGTCAGTCTGTTTTCCAGTGAATCCAAGAGGGTTTTAAAAGAATGTATTTAATATTTACCTCCGCCAAGGAACGACGGAGGAGGTTAGGTTTTCATCAGGGTTTGTTTGTCTGTCTGTCTGTTTGTTTTCTGTTTGTGTGTCTGTTTGTTTGTTTTCTGTTTGTCTGTCTGTTTGTTCGTTTTCTGTTTGTCTGTCTGTCTGTCTGTTTGTTTGTTTTCTGTTTGTCTGTCTGTCTGTCTGTTTGTTTGTTTTCTGTTTGTCTGTCTGTCTGTTTGTTTGTTTTCTGTTTGTCTGTCTGTTTGTTTGTTTTCTGTTTGTCTGTCTGTCTGTTTGTTTTCTGTTTGTCTGTCTGTTTGTTTGTTTTCTGTTTGTCTGTCTGTTTGTTTGTTTTCTGTTTGTCTGTCTGTTTGTTTGTCTGTTAACAAGGTAACTTGAAAAGTTATGGACAGATTTGGATGAAATTTTCAGGAAATGTTGATACTGGCACAAGGAACAAATGATTACATTTTGGTGGTGATCACACTCTCCAAGTGATTTTGTATGTATATTTTCAACTGTGTAATTTTGTATATGAAGAAGTTATTTTATTTATTTATTTTTGCATATTTTATGGTAGTTTTTACTCTGTCCTATTTACTTTTACATGTTTACCTCCACCAAGGAACGGCAGAGGTTATTATGTATATATATATATATATATATATATATATATATATATATTCATAAACTCCACCATTTCTTGGCGGAGGTTATATTTTCATCGGAGTTTGTCTGTTTGTTTTCTGTTTGTTTGGCTGTTTGTTTGTTTTGGCTGTTTGTCTGTTTGTTTTCTGTTTGTCTGTTTTCTGTTTGTCTGTTTGTTTGTTTGTCTGTTTTCTGTTTGTCTGTTTGTTTGTTTTCTGTTTGTCTGTTTGTTTGTCTGTCTGTTTGTTTGTCTCTTTGTTTTGGCTGTTTGTTTGTTTTCTGTTTGTTTGTCTGTTTGTCTGTTTGTCTGTTTTCTGTTTGTCTGTTTGTTTGTTTGTCTGTTTTCTGTTTGTCTGTTTGTTTGTTTGTTTGTTTGTTTGTTTGTTTGTTTGTTTGTTTTCTGTGTGTCTGTTTGTTTGTCTGTTAGCAAGATAACTCAAAAAGTTATGGACAGATTTAGATGAAATGTTCAGGAAATGTTGATACTGGCACAAGGAACAAATGACTACATTTTGGTGGTGATGGGGGTGGACTGACCTGCCTTGGTGGAGGTCTGCGCTCTCCCAGTGCTTTTCTACTTGATCCTTTTACCTTTCTCATGCTAGAAACACAGAGAACTGAGTATCTGCATGTCATTCTACCATGTACCACCGACTGAATGACAATAAGTCTGAGTCTTAAGAAGGAGAATTTTAATTAAAAACTCTAAAAGCACACTTTAAGGTCCTGTTTATCACTCACATTCACCATCAACACCAGTGGAAATATGTGGTTTTCACTGAACAGGAATGAGATAAGCTGAAATCTGAGAGGTGGATGCAGTTTTCAGACCAACGGAGCGGGGTAAAAAGTGCAGTATTTGTACAAAGCTGCATAAAATGAATGTAAAATTAATGGGTAGAATTAATAATTAAAGTATTAATGCGTTGCCAGTTCAGCACAATGTTCACTTCTACATGTTCAATTTAATGCATTCAACGATATAATCGGGCTGTTTTCACCACTTTTACATCATTCACCTGGAGTTTTTATTATCCGATCACAGTCACGAAACTATGTAGAAACGTAAAACAGGATCAGGACACTACGTTTTTTTTTTGTTTTTTTTTATTTTGCAGTTGTAGGAAAGCACATTGCAGCACATTTAACATCGTTAATGTAAGTGGAATCAAAATTAGGTTTCGTAATAATATACAGTCGTGGAAAAAATGATTAGACCACCCTTGTTTTCTTCAGTTAATTGTTCATTTTAATGCCTGGTCCAACTAAAGGTCCATTTGTTTGGACAAATATAATAATACCAACAAAAACAACTCATAGTAGTTTAATTTCAGAGCTGAGATCTATCCATTTAACATGTTTTCTGGATAAAAACCAAAATCACTTCAGTTCTTCCATCAGTATCTATGGCATTGGACTGACAAAAACAGTGCTTTTATTCATTCCATGTTTTCTTTTCTGTCTGTTTTAGTCACATGATACACACAGGAGTTAGCACTGGACTGCATAACCCAGTGTTTTTCAACCATTTTTGTCTTGTGACCCCATTTTAACATCACAAATTTCTGGTGACCCCAGATATTCAAAACCGAGACTTTTTTTTTTTTTAGCTAAAATTAATTTGTTTTTGGTCATGTAATAGTTTGCTATACTATGTTGCAAATAAATGTTAATTTTAGAGGACATTTAGTCTATATAATGTCTATTATTGTGGACAGAGGCAGTAAATCCAGGTGTAGATTACTGCACAAAGGGAGAATTTTCTTTTCCTTGGTCAGGATATGTCCAGTCAGTTTGGCTGTGATTTACAAGGAGGACAATTAATACTGAACAAACAAGAACTGAAACTATGAATTATGAAAGAGCTGCAGCATCTGAAACTGACCACAGTGAACATGTGACAGATAAACAGAACCACAGTGCTGCAGTTTCAGCTTCAGTTTGTCTGATATGTATTGGGATTGTCTCTGTCAACTCACCATATATTTTTTTATTAGCAAGTTTATTTTTATTTTATCTTATTTTTATAAATTACTAGAAATTTCAAGTGACCCCATTTGAATTCCAGGCGACCCCATGTGGGGTCCCGACCCCAAGGTTGAAAAACAATGGCATAACCCAGTGGTTCTCAGTCTTTTTCTGTCGGGCCCCCCTTTGGAGCATGAAAAATCTCCAAGCCCCCCTCAACCCCAACAACATTGTACCTGTGGTGCAATTATTACTTTTATTGAAAGAAACATCAATATCGTAAGAATACTTTTTGCTTTTCCTTGAATAATTTGTTGTGCAAATTAAAAATAACTTAGATTTTTGATTGAACAATACAAATGAACTCAACATGACTGCCCCCTGAGACATTATTTTTCAAAATAAAAATAGGAAATGTGTAATTATCTTACAACTATGACAATAAGGTTAATTTTTTTTTTAGAACAACAAACACATTTTGGTAACAAAGACGAACATTTTAACAACATCAGTGGCTGCGATGAGCCTGTTTACGTTGCACATCTCAGAACATCAAAGTGCAAACAGTACAAACTGTGCAAAAACACAAACATTGCACATTTTTCTTTCCCAGTCCAATCCTTGTCCATTCTCCAAACCTAAACTCTTGGTCTAGTCTAGTGACAGATCACCATGGCAGTAGATTTGTGTGTTGTACGTCCCTAAAATGAGTCCAGGGTGCTCCAACACTAAAACATTAGTTCCACCTGCTACATGTTCGAACCTGAAGAAAAAATAAACACTAGGAATGATCCCATGCCCCCCCGGCAAGCCTTCGCACCCCCCTGGGGGGGCCTGCCCCACTTTTTGAGAAACACTGGCATAACCATTGTTTTTGATGACTTTTGATGGTCTAATAATCTTTTCTGCAACTATATTGTACCGGCATGACAGTCCAATGTGATCAACTAGAACAGCATTTGGAGAGCGCAGACCTCCACCAAGGCAGATCTGCCCCCCCCCCCCCCCCCCCCCCCCCCCAAAATGTACTCATTTGTTCCTTGTGCCAGTATCAATATTTCCTGAAAATTTCCTGAAAATCTGTCCATAACTTTTTGAGTTATCTCGCTAATTAACCAACAAACAAACAAACCAACCCTGGCAGAACCATAACCTTCTTGGCGGAGGTAAAAAGGACCTCCAGTTTTCTTTTTATTCCTCCCACAATCCCACCCTACCTAAAAGAAGACAATCCTTAATGTAAATCCAATATTGACAAGTAGTCGTGGGGCCACATTTTGGGTACAGTACTCGAGTACAGTACAAGTACTGAGTAGTTGAGTATAATAATTGGTTCCCTTCGACCACTGGACACTGATGGATGTTACATTTTGACGTTCAGACACTGACTCACAGGGCTGTTACTGTTCAGATGGAGATGGAGGCGTCTGGTACGAGTGTGTTTGTCGGTTATGGGGGTTAATTCATCGCCGGCGCTTTGGCGTGTAGAAGGTCACGTATCCCCAGGCCAGTACATCAGCACCTGGCTTTGAGCTGTTCAAAGTTCACCCGCCGTGTGAGAAGCCTCCAAACCCATAAATCGATGGTCCTGTTAGCTCAGCGTTCGCTCCTGTTTCCCTCGGCAGCACACGCAGCGAGTGGTTTCCATGTCGAGGGAGGTGGAGGAGATGAGGCGGTCCTTCGAGGAGAAGCTGCGTACGTTCAGCCAGGCCCAGTCCCAGTTCGAGCAGGAGAAGAAGGTGGCCCTGGAGGAGCTGAAGGCCCAGCACCGCCAGGAGATCCAGGAGCTCCTGCGCAGCCACCAGAGCCAGAACGCCAACTACAGCAAAGACCAGGAGAAACTGGGACAGCTGCACAAAGCCGAGGTAACACAAACACCAAGCGGCGCGGAGCTCGCAAAGTAGAGCAGCCGCTGAAAACCAAAGCAAACGACCAAATCACAGCAGGGAAATGCAAAGAAAAAGTGGGACAGGAGTCGGAGAATTATCAGGTCATTTCACCACATCGCCCACGTCATTCCAGTCACACCAGGAACACTCAGTGGGTTTAGATGACACTTAAAAAAAAAACAAAAACTGGACTTTAAAAGTACAGAGAAACAGGAGTCAGAGTCAGAATAGCCTTTATTTTCAGTGTGCGTACAAAGAAGCCTCCAGACAAAACACATATTAGACATGTCTACAGTAGGGTCGGGAAGCTTAGATGTAAGGCTGATGAAAGGCATCTTGATACAGTATCTCTGATCCGATATATTAAAGCAGTGGTTCCCAACCTTTTTTAGCTCCTGACCCCATTTTAACATCACAAGTTTCTGGTGACCCCAGACATTCAAAACAGTGACTTTTTTTTTTTGCTAAAATGTTTATTTGTTTTTGATCATGTAATAATTTGCTGTGCTATGTTGCAAATAAACGTTAAATTTACACGACAGCTATATAATGTATATTATTGTGGACAGAGGCAGAAAAGCCAGGTTGAGATTGTTGCACAAAGGGAGAGTTTTGTACAGTCAGTCTAAAGGCTGCAAATTAATACTGAACAAACAAGAACTCAAACTATGAATTAGGAAAGAGCTGCAGCATCTGAAACTGACCACAGTGAACATTTGACAGATAAACAGAACCACAGTGTTTCAGTTTCAGCTTCAGAGTTTGTCATGTCTTTTATGAATTGTCTCTCTCAACTCACCATATATTTTTTATTAGTAAGTTTTTATTTTATTTTTATCAATTACAAGAAATTTCAGGCAACCCCATTTGAATTCCAGGTGACCCCACATGGGGTCCTGACCCCAAGGTTGAAAAACACTGTATTAAAGATACATGTGTGGCATCTCATGATGCGATGCGATAAGATTCACACCCAAATCACGATACAGAGCAATTCAGCACATTCTGATTGAACACATTCATTCTGGTAAAAAAAAAAACTTAAAAATGCAGTGCAGTTCAATGAGCTTGATTATTTATTTATCAAATCAGACCATGACTTTTTCCAAAGTGTCTTTAGTTCAGTTTCAGAACACGTGCCTCACATTCAGTCAGCTGAAAAAGTTTGGGCTTTGTTTGCAACGTTGTTTCTCTGTTTGTTTCTAATTCAACTTCTTGCTCCCTCGCCGAATCCATTTGTAATGAAATGTATTTGTAATGAAGGTAAAACAGAAAAAGGTTCTGTCACTTTAAGAGACACCTGTGTAAGGTATTATGGGATGTGCTGTTGGATCTGTATGACACTGTTTAAGGAAGTATCTCCAGTATGTACGGCAGTATTCAGTACAGCTGATCCAGTAAAAAGCACCCGTTCATAAACCACATGTGTTCTCCTCCTTCTATGTCACATTCACATACACACAGTACAGGATTCATCTGCACATGCTCAGTCCATCCATCAGCTCAGACTGTTAGTGTACAGTGTACACATCTGCGAATCCACAGCCCACATTTACGTGGGTCTGAAGAAAAGAAGAACTTTACCCAAATAAACAGTAACACTTTTAAATGAGAGTAAAAATATATTCTATTGAAGGGATCGAATTTTATCGATACAAACATTCAATAACCGATGCATCGCGATAGCATTCCAAACCTTTCATTCACTCGCAGCTTCTCTACTGGTGCACTGGGATTGTGCACACATGTGTCGATGTATCGGATAATCTTCTCATGCCTAGTCTACATCCAATCTACAGTAGGCCCATAATTACATAAATACTGAACTCCCCACTTAGAATAACCTATTATATCATATCATATGTCAGAGCAGCATTCATAAAGCTCTCCGTCTCTCCACATATTATATATTATACTAAATACACTGCATATCATAATACATTATTCATAATCATATCATATAACACACTTTACATGCATTATATAATCAGAGGGTTAACCCGTCTGGTCCTCATTGACCTGTTGTGTTCATGTGTTGCAGGTGGATTCTCTGACGGAGCGGGTGGAGGAGCTCAAACAGGACAAAAAGAGGCTGGTGGAGGAGTACGAAGCCAAACTCAGCAAGGTACGGAGCATTATAAAGATGGGGTTATGTCTGGGATCAGACCAGGTGTAGAACATCAGACACTAATGTTGCATTCCAAAGTGCCGGAGGTGAATATATCTCACTTGGAGTTAACTACATCCCACCTCAGAGTATTCCAGGTGATTCATGGTGAACATAAACAACAAATATGGACGACCGCAGATCTAAGCTCCTATCTGCTTCGTAACTGAAGAGACATTCTGACTGTCGACAGTGCAGTGTTGTCACATACGCAAACCAGACGGAAGAGGCCAAATGACGGATGAGCTGATTATACGCTGGGAAGTTTTTTTCATTGCAAACTTAAAAACTGTGCACCGCCATTGTTGTGTTGATGTCATTTTACTGAGCTGAACGTTGGAAACTTCCCGTCTCCCAGCACTCTGGAATGCAGCATAAGTACATTTGAGCAGTAAAATGTCCTCTGTGGGTGCATCATTGAACATTTCAGTGACTTTTGTGTGTATAGTAGAAAATTATGCATGATTATTTTTTCTTTGACCTCCTTCACCTAAAGGTTTACAAAAATACTTAAAGATTACCATATTTTTTAACCTCCAAATCAAAAACATTTTTATAATTGTAGTGGTTTTCTAGTAATATACACAATTTCTGCACACAGAATTCTTTTGAGTTTGCAGAGTACGGTGGCCCAGAAGTGCAATAGCCCAAAAAATGATCCACTATAAGAAAAAAAGAACAGCCCAAAAAATTATCCACTATAAGAAAAAAAAAGAACAGCCCAAAAAATTATCCACTATAAGAAAAAAAAGAACAGCCCAAAAAATTATCCACTATAAGAAAAAAAAAGAACAGCCCAAAAAATTATCCACTATAAGAAAAAAAAAAAACAGCCCAAAAAATTATCCACTATGAGAAAAAAAGAACAGCCCAAAAAATTATCCACTATAAGAAAAAAAAAGAACAGCCCAAAAAATTATCCACTAGCCTAAAAAATTATCCACTATAAGAAAAAAAGAAGAGCCCAAAAAATTATCCACTATAAGAAAAAAAAAGAACAGCCCAAAAAATTATCCACTATAAGAAAAAAAAAAAAGAACAGCCCAAAAAATTACCCACTATAAGAAAAAAAGTGAACAGCCCAAAAAATTATCCACTATAAGAAAAAAAGAACAGCCCAAAAAATTATCCACTATAAGAAAAAAAGAGAACAGCCCAAAAAATTATCCACTATAAGAAAAAAAAGAACAGCCCAAAAAATTATCCACTATAAGAAAAAAAGAAGAGCCCAAAAAATTATCCACTATAAGAAAAAAAAGAGGATCGCCCAAAAAATTATCCACTATAAGAAAAAAAGAGAACAGCCCAAAAAATTTTCCACTATAAGAAAAAAAAGAGGATAGCCCAAAAAATTATCCACTATAAGTAAAAAAGAGAACAGCCCAAAAAATTATCCACTATAAGAAAAAAAGAACAGCCCAAAAAATTATCCACTATAAGAAAAAAAGAACAGCCCAAAAAATTATACACTATAAGAAAAAAAAGAACAGCCCAAAAAATTATCCACTATAAGAAAAAAAGAACAGCCCAAAAATTATCCACTATAAGAAAAAAACCCATCATCCACCTTTTCGGTTGAACTGAAAGGGTGGATGATGTTTTTTTCTATCGTTGTTTGGACCTGTGTAAAACCTGACTAAACAAAGCCTGAGGTCATGTTATATTGTATGTCCAGTCCATATAACAGATGCAGTATGTGCATATTTGCAGTTAACAGCCTGAGCCAAACCTTTGTGGATAAGTCATGGTTAAAAATGACACCTTTTGGCACCGGGGTTTGTGCGTTTCCTGGAAGTGTAGTTTCCTGTAGAGGAAGTGAGAAAGGTAAAATGGCACAAGTTAAGTAGTGCATTTAAAAGCCATACATTTCAATAAAAGCATCTTTAACGATGCTCAGGCTCATCCTCCATTTTGGCTTCAACTTTCGCTCTCTTGATTATTTGAGTATGAGGCTGCATTATGATGGCGACGACACTGTTCGAGCCAAACCAAATGTTGCTGACACAGTTTCAATGTTGAAAAAAGTCCAATGTTAAAGGAGAGATGAATTAACCCTTTAAGGACTACCATTATAACAGGCCACCCAGATTTTTTATTTATGTTGTTTTTGTAATAAAAGCGTCTTTTTTTGCCAATTTAGCTTTTTTCAGCAAGAACTTAACTTTCAAAATCTGGTCATTAATTATCATTATTATACATAATAAATGCTTAAAACAGTATTTTATAGTAAAAAATAAAAGAAACAGCCTTGAATCTTTTTTTTAAATCATATTTACCATGAAAACCAACTGAAAATGTGCATAATGGAACTTAAACTAAACTTACAACTATTTTACATTTTAGTTTGTTTAAATTTTTCTGTGTCCATGTTCCAGCTTCTTATTTTTAGTTCTTTCTAGTCATCTTTAGTCTGTGTGATGGGTTAGAGTTCATTAATTATCATTATTACATGTAATAAATGCTTAAAACAGTGTGTTATAGTTAAAAAAGAAACAGCCTTGAATTTTGTTTTTTATCATATTTACCATGAAAACCAACTGAAAATGTGCATAATGGAACTTAAACTAAACTTACAACTATTTTACATTTTAGTTTGTCTACGTAATTCTGTGTCCATGTTCCAGCTTCTTATTTTTAGTTACTTCTAGTCATTTTTAGTCTGTGTGATGGGTTAGAGTTCATTAATTATCATTACTATATATAATAAATGTTTAAAATAGTATGTTACAGTAAAAAAAGAAAAAGAAAAAGCTGTGAATTTTTATCATATTTGCTATGAAGTATAACTGTAAATGTGCATAATGAAACTTAAAGTAAAATTTCAACTATTTTACATTTTAGTTTGTTTAGATTACTCTGTGTCCATGTGCCAGCTTCTTATTTTTAGTTACTTCTAGTCATTTTTAGTCTGTGTGATGGGTTAGGGTTCTAGTTTAATCAATGAACGATAGAAACCAGAAAAATACAGATTAAAAACATTGGAAAAAAAAGGCGAAAAAACTCCCCAAAAAAACAGGGAAACTCAATGGTATAAAAACAAAAAACAAAAAATGGTAAAGCACACTAGTAGAACACCCCAAAACAGCACTATTACTATTATATACAATTATTTACAAGAAGTGCCGACTAAAACCAGCTAAAAACTCGCTAAAACGCTCCTAAAGGTAATAAAAAATCTTCCATTTCTCTCTCACTGACTGCACTCTGCTGCTCTCTGGTCCTCCCACTTCTGCCCCTCCCCCTCAGCCAGTGCAGACGTCTACCCTAATGTGTTACAGACCTGATAGTGACCTAATATCAGCTTTCAGATGATGTTTGAATGTTGTCCTGACGGTGTTTAGAAAACTGTGGCTCCGCTGACGCAGTGGTCCTAAAAGGGTTAACATGGACCTACTGTTTGTCCTCAGGCCCAGGCCTTCTACGAGCGCGAGCTGGAGGCCATGAAGAGAACCCAGCAGCTGACCGCCGACAACCTGTTGGCATGGAAACGCACCGAGGCCGAGCTGCGGCGGGAATTCCAGACCCAGGAGGCGGCGCTCCAGAAAACCCTGGGAAAGCTGAGGTCCGAGCTGGCCCGGGTGTCCGACGAGGCCCGGGAGAACCGAGAGAAGTCCCACAAACTGCAGAGTTCACTGAACACAGCAGAGGGCACCATCAAGGTGAGGAATCTGAGTAGTGTGAGTAATCTGTGTAATCTGAGAAATCTGTGTAATATGAGAAATCTGAGTAATCTGAGTAATCTGAGAAATCTGTGTAATCTGAGAAATCTGGGAAATCTGTGTAATCTGGGAAATCTGAGTAATATGAGTAATCTGAGAAATCAGAGTAATATGAGTAATCGGAGTAATCTGAGAAATCAGAGTAATATCAGTAATCTGAGAAATCTGAGAAATCTGTGTAATATGAGTAATCTGTGTAATCTGGGTAATCTGGGAAATCTGAGTAATATGAGTAATCTGAGTAATCTGAGAAATCGGAGTAATATGAGTAATCGGAGTAATCTGAGAAATCGGAGTAATATCAGTAATCTGAGAAATCTGAGTAATCTGGGAAATCTGGGAAATCTGAGTAATGTGAGAAATCTGAGTAATATGAATAATCTGAGAAATCTGAGTAATATGAGTAATCTGAGAAATCTGAGTAATCAGAAATATGAGAAATCTGTGTAATCTGAGATATCTGGGAAATCTGAGTAATATGAGAAATCTGAGTAATATGAGAAATCTGGGAAATCTGAGTAATATGAGAAATCTGGGAAATCTGAGTAATATGAGAAATCTGGGAAATCTGAGTAATATGAGAAATCTTTGTAATCTGGGAAATCTGAGTAATCTGGGTAATCTGGGAAATCTGAGTAATCTGGGAAATCTGAGAAACCTGTGTAACCTGAGAAATCTGAGTAATCTGAGAAATCTGGGAAATCTGAATAATCTGAGAAATCTGTGTAATCTGAGAAATCTGGGAAATCTGTGTAATCTGAGAAATTTGAGTAATCTGAGAAATCTGTGTAATCTGGGAAATCTGAGTAATATGAGTAATCTGAGAAATCAGAGTAATATGAGTAATCGGAGTAATCTGAGAAATCAGAGTAATATCAGTAATCTGAGAAATCTGAGTAATCTGAGAAATCTGAGTAATCTGTGTAATCTGAGAAATCTGTGTAATCTGAGAAATCTGTGTAATATGAGTAATCTGTGTAATATGGGTAATCTGGGAAATCTGAGTAATATGAGTAATCTGAGTAATCTGAGAAATCGGAGTAATATGAGTAATCGGAGTAATCTGAGAAATCGGAGTAATATCAGTAATCTGAGAAATCTGAGTAATCTGGGAAATCTGGGAAATCTGAGTAATGTGAGAAATCTGAGTAATATGAGTAATCTGAGAAATCTGAGTAATATGAGTAATATGAGTAATCTGAGAAATCTGGGAAATCTGAGATATCTGGGAAATCTGAGTAATATGAGAAATCTGAGTAATATGAGAAATCTGGGAAATCTGAGTAATATGAGAAATCTGGGAAATCTGAGTAATATGAGAAATCTTTGTAATCTGGGAAATCTGAGTAATCTGGGTAATCTGGGAAATCTGAGAAACCTGTGTAACCTGAGAAATCTGTGTAACCTGAGAAATCTGAGTAATATGAGAAATCTGGGAAATCTGAATAATCTGAGAAATCTGTGTAATCTGAGAAATCTGGGAAATCTGTGTAATCTGAGAAATTTGAGTAATCTGAGAAATCTGTGTAATATGAGTAATCTGTGTAATCTGAGTAATCAGAGAAATCTGAGTAATCTGAGAAATCTGAGTAATCTGTGTGATTTGAGAAATCTGAGTAATATGAGTAATCTGAGAAATCTGGGAAATATGAGTAATCTGAGAAATCTGTGTAACCTGAGTAATCTGAGAAATCTGGGAAATCTGTGTAATCTGAGAAATCTGAGTAATCTGTGTAATCTGAGTAATCTGAGAAATCTGTGTAATCTGAGAAATCTGAGTAATCTGTGTAATCTGAGTAATCCGAGAAATCTCTGTAATCGGAGAAATCTGAGTAATCTGAGAAACCTGAGTAATCTGTGTGATCTGAGAAATCTGAGTAATATGAGTCATCTGAGTAATATGAGAAATCTGAGTAATCTGAGAAATTTGAGAAATCTGAGTAATCTGACAAATTTGAGTAATCTGAGAAATTTGAGTAATATGAGAAATCTGAGTAATCTGAGAAATCTGAGTAATCTGAGCCCCTGTTGCTGATCAAAGATAGGACTGATCGATTATCTGTAATCTGGGCGCCCTGAAGGGGGTAAATGTGGCAAATTCATGGGTACATATGTTCCCTAGTACCTATGTTCACCGGTGCATATGTTTTTATGTTATATAGTATCTATCTATCTATCTATCTATCTATCTATCTATCTATCTATCTATCTATCTATCTATCTATCTATCTATCTATCTATCTATCTATCTATCTATCTATCTATCTATCTATAGTATTAAAGACATGAGTGTTTGATGAAATACACCTTTGACAAAACCACAGATTAAAACATTTGCAGTGAGCTCGTTAAAGTTCAACTCAAATCTATTATCTTCCAACAATGAACTCATCGCAGGAGTCCAAGGATTAAGAGATATGTTCATAGACTGAGGCTGTTATTAAGAGATTATTGTGATTATCTGAGCAGCGGTACATTATGGAGGCTTTGTCCAGTCTGCCAGGCTGCAGCAGGCCCACATCAGGCTGGATGGTTGGCCCTCACGTGTTTGTTTACCTCCTCATGTTGGCTTCCTGCAGAAGAACCCTCGGCTGGACTGGCTTTTCCACCCTCTGCTCCTGCTCTGTTGTGCCTTCGTTATCTGGGTTACACTTAATTGCTCCGATAACTAATGAAATTATTAACTCCAGGCGCGCCGAGCACAGCTGACCTTGAACGTATTCTCAGCATCACTGGGGGGGGGGCTCTTCCTGTCTTCAGAGCAATCAGTGATAATTTCACCAACTTCATAACAACAACAACAGACCTACTTTAGCGATCCCCCCCAGGAGCATGTGTCAACTTCACTTTCAACTCTGGAGATAATCCTGGGAGTCTATTCCAAAGACTGTGCAGAAATAAAGAGGAGAATTAAAAAAAAAAAAAAAAACCCTCTACCTGACGTAGGAGCACAGTGGGTCTATTTTTACCTCCACATTAACGCTGTCAGACGGGTGGGATGTGGGCCAGCGCCTCGGAAAAATACGAAATATCTGACAAATGAACGGAAAACTGGGGAGAGTACCTGTGTTCCCTGGTACCTATGTTCCCTGGTACCTGTGTTCCCCGGTACCTATGTTCCCCAGTACCTATGTTCCCTGGTACCTGTGTTCCCTAGTACCTGTGTTCCCTGGTACCTGTGTTCCCTAGTACCTATGTTCCCTTGTACCTATGTTCCCTTGTACCTATGTTCCCCGGTACCTATGTTCCCCGGTACCTATGTCCCCTGGTACCTATGTTCCCCGGTACCTATGTTCCCTGGTACCTATGTTCCCCGGTACCTGTGTTCCCTGGTACCTATGTTCCCTAGTACCTATGTTGCCTGGTACCTGTGTTCCCTAGTACCTATGTTCCCTGGTACCTGTGTTCCCTAGTACCTATGTTCCCTTGTACCTATGTTCCCTTGTACCTATGTTCCCCGGTACCTATGTTCCCCAGTACCTATGTCCCCTGGTACCTATGTTCCCCGGTACCTATGTTCCCTGGTACCTATGTTCCCCGGGAACTATGTTCCCTGGTACCTATATTCCCTGGTGCCTATATTCCCTAGTACCTATGTTCCCTGGTACCAATGTTCCCCGGTACCTGTGTTCCCTGGTACCTATGTTCCCTGGTACCTATGTTCCCTGGTACCTATATTCCCCAGTACCTATGTTCGCCGGTACCTATGTTCCCTGGTACCTATGTTCCCTAGTACCTATTTTCCCCATACCTATGTTCCCTGGTACCTACCTGGTGCCTGTGTTCCCTGGTACCTATGTTCCCTGGTACCTGTGTTCCCTAGTACCTATGTTCCCCATACCTATGTTCCCTGGTACCTACCTGGTACCTGTGTTCCCTGGTACCTATGTTCCCTGGTACCTATGTTCCCTGGTACCTATGTTCCCTTTTGCCTATGTTCCCTGGTGCCTATGTTCCCTTTTGCCTATGTTCCCTGGTGCCTATATTCCCTAGTACCTATGTTCCCCGGTACCAATGTTCCCCAGTACCTATGTTCCCTGGTACCTGTGTTCTCTAGTACCTATGTTCCCCATACCAATGTTCCCTGGTACCTACCTGGTAACTATGTTCCCTGGTACCTGTGTTCCCTGGTACCTATGTTCCCTGGTACCTGTGTTCCCTGGTACCTATGTTCCCTGGTACCTATATTCCCTGGTACCTGTGTTCCCTAGTACCTATGTTCTACATACCAATGTTTCCTGGTACCTACCTGGTACCTATGTTCCCTGGTACCTGTGTTCCCTGGTACCTATGTTCCCTGGGACCTGTGTTCCCTGGTACCTATGTTCCCTGGTACCTATGTTCCATGGTACCTCTGTTCCCTGGTTACTTTTCTGATTTGGTTTAATTTCATACAAACAGATGATCACATCGAGTGTCATATGCTGCGTTTACACTGCACGTGTCCCAATACTTTTGTCCATATAGTATACACATATACATATATATATATATATACATATATATATACCGTATATAAATCTCCTGTAAATGTGTCCTCCTTTCTGTCTGACTTTGCTGAAGTGTGGTGAATTTCTTGTCACTTGTGGAAAATTCAGATGTTGCACCACCTGTTCCCTAATCTCAGGGGGTGTCATTACTGCCCCCCCGCCCCTCCAGGGTCCTTCTGCGTCTGTAAGTCGCTCTTTCAGACCTCCATCCTGTCCTAATCTAACCCTGGTCGGATCCACTGGTCGCTGTTGTCTCCCTGCTTCAGTGTTCCCTGTCATTCTCTTTAAGTCTATGAGTTCGTTGGTGAATCTCCAGAGAAACACAAGCAAACGCTGGTTGGGAGAAGCCCAGACAGACCTAATTACTGCGTGACTGTGTGCAGGCTTCCGTAGGTACATGCACGCCAAAAATTACAAATGATCCCCAGAGTGGAATCCTCCACTGGAGCGATGCTAAAGTGCTGCTGTCACTGTGGGTGGCTGCAATACTTCCTGTCAGGTGGAGTCGGTGGGAGCTTTTCAGCAGATAAAACCACACATCATCAAACCAACACTTTGCATTTCCTTTTATATTGAAATAGAAACGCAGGATTCAGCCTCTTCTGCTTTGGGTGACTGACAGAAGGGACGATGTGTTTGGTTTTTTTTGGGCTGAATATGTAGCAGAGGTAATGATTAAATCTCTGTAACAATTACTGAAACAACAGCCCAGAAACCTCCATACAAGCAGCCCATTAACCCTTTCATGCACACTGGTCACTCCAGTGGACAGTTATTCTACAGCTGTTCTCTTGTATATTCATGGATTTTGTTGTTCTTTTTTTTTTTTTTTTTACACATATCTTTATTAAAGTTTTAAGACACTCCATATCTTTTCTGACATGAATTGGTAACATTATGTAGATCTCTCCTGAGCATAAACCCCCAGAATCACAAGGCCTCACCATAGTTTTCACACAATTTATCAGTAAATACATGTTTCTGTGTCAGAAATTAAATGTGTGGTGTCCAGCTGAGTGGACATTTTTACAACTTCATGTAAAATAGGTTCATAAGAATTTTTTTTTTTCTTTTTTTTTTGTTTTTTTGTTTTATGTTTTTTATTTATTTATTTATTTCAAACATGCAAAAAAACAAACAAACAAACAAATAAAACATTCAAATGGACAGAATCTATCTCTAAGCACATAGAAGTCTGAATTTCACATGGTCGAAAAGGAGTAGGAAGAAGTCTAAACTTATTTAATCCAACCCCTCAGTGCTTTTACACCTTTATCACTGACTTGATACAAGAGTCAAACAATAATATTTTCCTAATTTTAACATCAAACCAAAACTAATACATAATACAGTAACTGAATTACACCCAACAGTATGATCATGTCAGTGCAGTCATACAAACAGACTCCAAGGCTTTATTTATTTATTTATTTATTTGTTTTTCAGAGGAAAATTTTCAATCGCTTTGTTGTTTTCATGCCTAAAGAGGAATAAAAACTAATAGGAAAACATTTTGATTAAGGTTCTCATCATTTGTGCATGAAAGGGTTAAAGTGCTTTTACTCCTGCATTAGACTGAACCTATGGGGACACCCACAGACTGAGTGGGTTTTCCACAGACTGGAGACAAATGGAGGAAAAAACGTGTGGGAGCGTTGACGTTTGGAAACTGAAACCACTGCAGAAGTTTGTTAAAGTTGAACAGAGCTGCGTCCAAACACATCTGAATCCAACTGACTCCATTTAACCTGTTTAACTCTGACCATATTTTCAGGGAAAAACGCCTAAACAGACAAACCCAAAGTAAATGAAGAATTCCTTCACAATAATAAGGTTCATATGGATGTTCTTGGTGTCTGTGGACATTTACAGACTTCACAGAATCTAGTCCCATTGTCTAAAATATTGTATCTATTACTCTGCCTGAGTAAACTGGAACAAACTAAAAGAGAAATTGGAATTTTTTATCCTCGCCTGTTTTTTTTCCGGCTGGATTGACGATGATATGCATAAATTAAATGTTCATATCGGAGATTTTTAATAGCGTATATTTCACCCCACAAAGATTAAAAATCATGTTTGAACATTAAAGTTTGCACTAAAATACACTTTTGATGTACTTTTATTAACATTAGGGTCTAAACTTTGAGCAAAAGATGAAGAAAACATCCATTGTCCTGATTTATTCTATTTTTATAGTAGATGAATAGTAATATAATTTTTTCGGCCTGCAGGCGGGACGATAGGGCTAAAGGGGTTAAAAAAAACAGCAAAACAAAACAGCAACTTCGGTTTAGGAACAGGAAATGTGTCGTTTATTTCCAGAAAATATCCAGGTCCCATTCACTGTATTTGGAGGATTGAATAAACGTAGCAGTTGTTGTTTTGTACGTTACTGCTCTGTGTGTAAGGTTTCAGTGCTCATAGAAGGTTCTGATGTCGTCTGTGGACTGTATTACACTGGTCAACAACACATGTATTGTTTCAGTTTTTTGAGCTGATTTAGGATCGTTTTGGTGCTGAATCCAAAAATCACAAGAATTTTGCTCAATCAGGTCAACTTTCTGAACTATGCTACATATTGGCTTTTGAACATTTTTGCTTACATTTATGGGCATTTTCACATCATATGATACAAAATTCTTTCATATTTCTTGCAATAAACGAGTTCTGAAGATTTTACTTTTGCCAATTTATGATGAATGTTTTTTTTAATATTACAGGTGAATGAAATGGCTTCGACTAGAAGATCTTGCAAAAATAAGCCTGACGTATTCTGCTACATCTGCGCTGAATACACCATTGTACCTAACAGGAATCAAGTCACAAGTTTCATAAAGTGTGATTACCAGTCTTATTTTGGTATTAATTATTATATTTTGTGAGAAGATCAAATTTTTCAAAATCAAATTAGCAAAAAAACCCTGACCTGATTGAGAAAAACAGACGTCATTTTTGGATTTAGCGGTGCAAAATGGTCCTAATTCAGTTGAAAAAACCTAGACAACTTGCAAAAAACATTTTTTGTAACCCAGTGTAATATGAACCCTCAGATGCATGAATGGATCTGAATTAGAGCTGCACAGTATATCGTATGAGCATCGTCATTGCGATGTCCGTGTGCACAGTAGTCACATCGCAGGTCCTGCAATGTGTCAAACAAGAGAAAATGAACGCAGATGAAGACTCGGTGCCAAAAAGAAAAGCAGCGTCAGTTATCTGGAACTATTTCAGCTACAATACAGGGTCTGCACATGACGTCACCGCTAGCAGAAGTCACCGCGGTTACGCCCACTGAGTGGACGGTCTGTGGGCCACAACCAGCCCACCGAACGGACCAGTCTGACCAGTCCATTTGTAAAATACAAAAATTACACTGAAGATATTTACAATCAAGGATGTTAAAATCATTTGAGTTCAGGTTCCACATACAGACTAATATGATCTACAGTGGATCAGACCAGTCAAATATTATCATAATGACCTAAATAAGGACAATTCTGACAAATAATGACACATTTTTCCTTCATTTTAGCACAAAGTAAAATTACAGCATGAGAATGTTAAATTTACAAACTGTAGTTAAAAAAAAAAAATGTGAATAACATGAACATCCATGAACGACCTCAAGTGTCTTAATGAAATAAGTGCAATTTTAACAGTATTATGCATATTATTAAATATTTTGTGTATTTGTAGATCTGTAAGTTGTTATGTACATGTGTAAATGATAAACTGAGATGGAATATTGTTGAAATTCTGCTTATTTTTCAGGTTGTACGTGGATGTTCATGGTATTCACATTTTTTCTCATATTTACATTGTAGCTAACCGGCCGACAGGCTGTTAGCTACTGTCGTCATGCGGTGTCGTCCGTTACAAAACTTTCAATCGTCCTCTTCTCCAAAACTACAATTCCCATTGACTTCAAACTTGGTATACAGCTTCTTTATGATGATGTCACCAAAAGTTAGTGAAATTATTTGGATCTGGATCTGATTCTGGATTTGGTGCCACTTTGAAAAATGTCCCCATTATCAGAGATAGGAAGTGGATGGATGCAATAACTCAGTAAATATAAATGATCTCCAGTGTAAATGTCTCCAGTCCAGCCCTGATGGGGAGACGACCCAAACATAATGTCCACATGCTGATCAGGATCTTCTTCTGGATCTGGAACTGACGCAAAATTTCACATGGGCTCTTATGGGGAAAACATTTCTATCGTCTTTTTCTCCTAAACTCCAGTTCTGATTGACTTCAGACTTGGTATACAGCTTCTGTATGATGATGTCACCAAAAGTTAGTGAAATTATTTGGATCTGGATCTGATTCTGGATTTGGTGCCACTTTGAAAAATGTTCCCATTATAACAGACAGGAAGTGGATTGATCCAATAAATCAGTATCAATGATATCAAGTGTGAATTTGAATTTTTTACAGATCTGATTGGAATATGAGCAAAACATGGACTATTTGTGTAATAGAATAAATACACAGAACTGGGGGAGAATAAATGGATCTGGATACATTTCCCAAAGCTTTGAATTTGGCCCCTTACATACAGGACCATTGGTCCGATTTTTGTTTTTCAGATGTTGTCACTGTGTCTGTTCTGTAAACCTGGAGGTCAGCGGTGCACCACCTGCCTCTGTCGGCTCACACACACATGAACACACACACACACACACACACACACACACACCAGGTCTCATGTGTGTGTGACTCCTCTGTGGTTCTTATCGTACTGTGGTTTCATTGTCTTAGCCGTGGCAGCTGTAATTAAGTTTGAGACTGGCTGTTTGATGGAATTGAAAGATGTGAAATTGGCTCTCATGAGTTCTTCCACAGCGCTGTGTGTGTGTGTGTGTGTGTGTGTGTGTGTGTGTGTGTGTGTGTGAGCATGTCAAATCTGTCCCTGCAGTCTGCTTCCTATTAATTGCGCAGCAGTCGGCGTTTACATTCTTTATCTTCAGTATTACTAATACACCACCAATACCAGCGTGCACCAAGGTTAGAATAGTTTGGATTTTTATGTATAGTTTAGTTTTATTTAGTTTTGACTTTTTTTTCTCTAATTCAGTTAGTGTTAATTCATTTTTAGAGCAGGTTCGCTAGTTTTTAGTCGTTTTCATTTTTTTTTTTCTAAATACTTTGTTTTAGTATTAATTTTAGTTTTGTCGTATCTTTTTTCTTCTTCTCCGTCATATTCAAATACCATAAATTTATCTATTTATCTATTTGTATTTCTATTTTATTATTATTATTATTATTATTATTATTATTATTAGTATTATTGTTATTATGGTTTTTTTTAATGCTTTTATTGTGCTTTTATTCTTCTGTACAGCACTTTGGGTCACTGTGGTTGTTTTAAAGTGTTTTATAAATAAAGTTGGATTGGATCTCCACTATTATCACTAACAGATCAAACACATAAAGCTGGGTTTTTAAAAGCTGCTTTTGTTTCTGTCGGGGATGTTTTTAGATTAGATTAGATTAGATTAGATTAGACTTGATTATATTCGAAATTACCTTAAATTATTACATTACATTACATTTTTTTACATTACATTAATTTAATTAGGTTAGATTAGATTATCGAAAATTAGATTAGATTAGATTAGATTGGAGGTTAGATTAGGTTAGACTCAATTAGATCAGATTAGACGAAACTAGATGGGATTAGATTACATTAGGTTAGACTAGAGATTACATTAGATTATATTACATTACATTACATTACATTACACGAGATAAAATTACGTTAGATTAGATTAGATTAGGCCAGTAGCAGCACAACAATGAATTATTATTATTATTATATTTTTTAATGCTTCTATTAGTTTTTATTGTGCTTTCATTCTTCTTTTCAGCGCTTTGGGTCACTGTGGTTGTTTTAAAGTGTTTTATAAATAAAGTTGGATTGGATCTTCTCTGTAATCACCACCAGATCAAACACATACGACTGTTTTTAAAGCTGCTTTTGTTTCTGTGGGGGCTGTTTTCTTCGAAGGCAGATCTGGCTGATAAGTGTGACCATAACAGCTGTTTTCTTGCGCTCTGTGTTAATTTCCTCTCCAGGACCTGACCAAGCAGCTGGACGAGGTGACCCAGAACTCCGAGATCGTGGAAATCCGTCAGAAGGAAGCGGAATGTGAACTAGAGGCAGCCAGAGACCGGGTCCAGCAGCAGGCCACCGAGATCCTGCTCAAAGCCAGTGAGTCCACTGCCCCAGTTCTCCTGGTTTTAGATTACATTACATTACATTACATTACATTAGATTAGATTACATCACAGTAGAAATTACATTAGATTACATTAGATTACATTACATTAGAAATGACATTAGATTAGACTACACCAGACTAGACCAGACTAGATTAGATTAGATTAGAAATTACATTATATCAGACTAGATTAGATTAGAGATTAAATTAAACTAGATTAGATTAGATTAGATTGGACTAGATTAGATTAGAGATTAGATTAGACTTGACTAGATTAGATTGGAGATTAAATTAGACTAGATTAAAGATTTGATTTGATTCGAGTTTAGATTGGACTAGATTATATTAGAGATTAGATTAGATTAGATTAGATTAGACACGATTAGATTAGAAATCACATTAGATTAGACTAGACTACATTAGATATTCAATTAGACTAGATTAGTGATTACATTAGATTACATTAGAGATTAGATTGGACTAGATTAGATTAGAGATTAGATGATATTAGATCAGACACGATTAGATTAGAAATTACATTAAACTATACTATATTATATTAGAGATTAGATTAGACTAGACTACACTAGACTAGATTAGATTAGATTAGATTAGAGTAGATTAGACTAGACCAGACCAGACTAGACTACATTATATTATATTAGATTAGATTAGATTAGATTAGATTAGAGTAGATTAGACTAGACCAGACCAGACCAGACTAGACTACATTATATTAGATTAGATTAGATTAGATTTGACTAGATTGGACTAGATTAGATTAGACTAGACTAGCATAACAATGAATGTATACATAAGAAATATTACAAGAAAATACTGATAATAATAATTACAAAAACAATAGTTAAAGCATAGTCAAATGTACATTACAAAATATTAGTAGAACAAAGTAATACTAACAAATAATAACTAAGTAATTATGTTATAATATTATAATATGCACAGTATGTGCATATATATGTAGCCTATATATTTATGTGTGTGTGTGTATATGTAGTTTAATAATCACAGGATAAAAGTTATAATGAAGTGATAATAGTAATAGTAGTCGTAACAACAAGATATTAAAAAATAAGTATGTAAGTATAATAATAATAATAATAATAATAATGATAATAATAATAATAATAATAACAAAAATTTGGGGAGGGTTCTCATCCGTGTAATGTATTTTGATTTTTGAGGGAATGCTGCTGAGTGGTATCTTTTGTGGTATTTTTTCTTGGTGACTTAAAAAAAAAAAAAAAAATTGCCAGGCTTGAATTTTGGGTCCAATAAAATTGACTTTTTGTGAACTTTCAGGGGGTGTTCAATGAGGTGAGAGAAAAATCATGATAATAATAAAAATAATAACAGAACCATGCGATTTTAATAGGCCCTCGCCGGCTAGTGCCTGTGTGGCTCAGGCCTAAAAAGAGTAAGAAGAAGAAGAAATAGGAAAAATAAATTGCAAATAAATAGCCGACATTGCAGCCCAGTTTCTGTCTCTGAGCCTTCCCTTGTTTTTTCCTTCATGTAAAACCACACAGACTTGTGTTTGAACTCCCTGCTCATACGTACACCCCCTCCTCCCCCAGGACTCTTCATGCACATATCATGCGAACACACTAAACACATGCACTAAGCTGCGCTCATTTGGTCCGAGGCCTCGAACGTTTAATGGCAGATCTGTGTATGTGAACGCCGACAGAATTCCCAGACCGTCAGAGGAGGAGGAAACCCTTCTCACATCAATTATGCCTGGTTTAAGGTGTGTGTGTGTGTGTGTGTGTGTGTGTGTGTGTATGCCTTGGGTAAATGGATCCGTGTTGGAATCTGATTTAATATCTTGTGATTTCTCACGTCGGTACTTTGTGCAACAACATGGCCTAAGCATTACTGTCTGAAACGTGTGAGCAACATCAGCACCGTGGCACCATATTCCACTCGGCCCATTAGCTCCTATGAGCCGCCCCTCATCCAATGAGAAATCCCCCTCCCCTGAAGCTTCACTGCTTCCATGTTACAGATAAATACGACTCAGCCGGTTAAAACCACTGGCTGAGACTTTTATCCTGTTGGCGTAAATCAAAAGTCCTCATTTATTAAAACTTTAAAGCGACTGGAGTTGTTTTGGTCGACTGGTTTAGAGGTTTTAATGATGATTTTCAGTAATGGAATCCCCATCTTATTAAAACCTGGATCATATCTTAGTGGGGTTTTTTTTTTTTGGTCAATTATATCTCTTCGGTTTGTGAACAAACCAAAGTGTGTGCACAGAATAGACCAGGATGTTCAAACAGGACCCTCACATATAACTATAACACTTTAAGTCTATAACATGGTTATTATCGTTAACGAAACCTAACGAAATGACGAAAACTAGAATTGAAAAAACATTTTCATTAACTGAAATAAATAAAAACTATAATTAAAGAAAAAAATGATAACTAACTGAAACTGTATTGTGTGTTTACAAAACTAACTAAAACGTATAAAAATTATGGATAAAATTTCCTTTGTTTTCGTCAATGTTGGATTGATACGAAAGTGATTTATTTCGTTGTAGCAATTTTATCTAGTGTCACCATACAACACTTTTTGGTCCGTCACTTGTGTTCACTTGTGGTTTCCAGTCGTCTTCTGGTCCCCACTCTGCCTGGAAACATGGAGACTAAAGTTGGGAGAAAGCAGCAGAGTCCTGTCTGGGATTTATTTGAATACGACGACAGAGAAAAAGAGAAAAGAGACGACTGAACTATAACTAAACTACAACTAAGCATTTAGAAAATAATGAAAACTAATAAAAAACCAGCAAACCTGCTGTAAAAACTAATTAAAACGAACTGAATTAGAGAAAAAAAAAAAGGCAAAACTAAATAAAACTAAACTAGAATGAAAAATCCAAAACTATTAGAACCTTGGTCTTTATTATAATGGACAATAACAGTCTGTGAAAAGAAGTGGATTCAAAGCTCTGACATAAAAATGTATAAATATTATATTGATGTTTTTATGTTAAATCCTCATGAACAGGACATCTTACAGCTGTAGACATAATGTGTCCCAATATTTATGTCCATATAGTTTAGAAACATCAATATTTCCTTAAAGTTTGATGGGAGATTTTTCTTCCTCAGTGAGATGTGAAGAAAGTAGATGGTTAGTTGTGGCAGAAAATTAGTATTTAATGATGATTTTCAGTAATGGAATCACCATCTTATTAAAACCTGGGTCATATTTTAATGTTTTTGGTTTTTTTTTGGTCAATTATATCTCTTCGGTTTGTGAACAAACCAAAGTGTGTGCACAGAATAGACCAGGATGGTAAAACATGTTCAAACAGGACCCTCACATATAACTATAACACTGGAAGTCTGTATCAAGGTTATTATCGTTAACGAAAACTAACGAAATGACGAAAACTAGAATTGTAAAAACATTTTCATTAACCGAAATAAAAAAAAAAAAAGTAATTAAAAGAAAAAAAATGATAACTAACTGAAACTGTATTGTGTGTTTACAAAACTAAGTAAAATGTATAAAAAATTCTGGATAAAATTCCCTTCGTTTTCGTCTTTGTCAAAGTTGGACTGAGACGAAATCGATTTATTTCCCCCAAGCAATTTTCTCTGCTGGCACCATATGATATTTAAGGGTCGGTCACTTGTGGTTTCCAGTCGTCTTCTGGTCCCCACTCTGCCTGGAAACATGGAGACTAAAGTTGGGAGAAAGCAGCAGAGTCCTGTCTGGGATTTATTTGAATATGACGACAGAGAAGAAGAGAAAATATATAAGAAAAAACTACAACTAAACTAAAACTGAGCATTTAGAAAATAATGAAAACTAATAAAAACTAGCAAACCTGCTGTAAAAACTAACTGAAATGAACTGAATTAGAGAAAAAAAAAGGTCAAAACCAAATCAAACTAAATTCTACTGAAAATCCAAAACTATTAGAACCTTGGTAACCAGTGCATGTGTTGGTTCGGTCCAGTCTGGTCAGAATACCCCCCCCCCAGGTGACCTTCAGCATGTCCTCCTCGTCCTGCCTTAGGTCAGATCAGCAGCCTCCAGGCCACCCAGATGACCCAGGAAGCCGCCATCCGGGACCTGGACAACGAGCGGAGCCGGCTGAAGGACAAGGTGGTGAGGATGGAGGAGGAGAGGGAGGCTCTGCAGAACCAGGGCCACGCTCTGGACGACCGGCAGAAGCAGCAGATCCTGTCTTTGGAGAAGGTGTGTGTTCTGTATTCACGGCAGAGCGCCGGTAGGAAGAACCAGGAGGAGATCAACATGCAGACCTGTGTGTTTTTCATCTTTAAAACATAAGGAATGTGTGGAAAAAATTCTGCAGACGGTGTGAATGTGAACAGGGTTTTACATACAAATAACCCTGGTGATACAAAGGAGGACTGGAAGGCGGGCATTTACATATCGATCAATCAATCAAACTGTGTTTTTTCATGCAGTTCATTAATAAGACAGAACCAGTGAGGGGGAAAATGAGTTAAAATACAGACAAGAAAAAGAAAGAAAGAAAGAAAGAAAGAAAGAAAGAAAGAAAGAAAGAAAGATAAATGTATGAATACGTTAGTTTAAGTGAATGAAATAACATCAGGAAGGTACGCCAGAGGATGAGGGAAACTGCAAAAAAATCATAATAATAAGGTCCAATATGTTCTTTTTATTATTATTCTGAGAAAACAGTCAGAATTCTGAGAAAAAAAAGTTTGAATTCTGACTTTAATCTCATAATTCTGACTTTTTTCTCAGAATTCTGTTTTAAATGTACTTTGTATCATTATTCTGAGATTAAAGTCAGAATTCTGAGGAAAAAAAAGTTTGAATTCTGACTTTAATCCTGGAATTCTGACTTTTTTCTCAGAATTTAGACTGTTTTAAATATTTTTGTAATAATTATTCTGAGATTAAAGTCAGAATTCTGAAAAAAAAGTCTGAATTCTGACTTTTTTCCATTAACCATTAACATTATTACATGTAGGTCTTCAACGATTATTAAACAATATTATATTAACACTTAAACATCCTAAAAATAGAAAGTATCAGAAATAAAACAGGATAGTTCTGCCGATATAGAATAGAATAGAATAGAATAGAATAGAATAGAATAGAATAAACAATATGAATAAAAAATTAATGTCAGAAAAGAAGAAAATAACAAGTATAAAATTACAAAATGCTAAATAGTAAAATTAGAAAACAATATAAAATTTCATAAAAGTAAAATAAGACTAGGACTAAAAGTAGAATAAAATAAAAATAGACATAAATTATCAATATTTACAATATCAGTAACGGTATTGTATGTATGTCAGTGATTATTAGCAATATTAACAGTGTGTATATCTGTGAAAATATTGATATTTGTATAAATATTGAATAAATATTGCAGTGTTAGTGCAAGAACAGAGGATTATTGTACATCTTACTGCACATAATTCATGTTATACAGGGTTAATGTGATTAGGAAGTGAGTTTTAGTCCGTTTGATTGATTGATTGATTGATTGATTGATTGATTGATTGATTTTTTTTATTTTATTTTATTTTTTGTTTTATTTAGTATAGAATTATTATAGAATAGAATAAAAAATAGAAAATAGAATATAAAATTTCATAAAAGTAAAGTAAGACTAGGACTAAAAGTAGAATCAAATAAAAATAGACATAAAGTATCAGTATTTACAGCATTAACAGTATTAATAGTATGTATATCAATGAATATTAGCAATATTACCAGTGTGTATATCTATGAAAATATTGATATTTGTATAAATATTGAATAAATATTGCCGTGTTAGTGCAAGAACAGAGGATTATTGTACAGCTTACTGCACATAATTCATGTTATACAGGGTTAATGTGATAAGGGAGAGAGTTTTAGTCCGTTTTATTTATTATTATTATTATTTGTTTTTTTTATTTTATTTATTTATTTATTTATTTCGTTAGTAAGTTAGTTAGTTAGTTAGTTACAGGACAATGTCTGTTGGCGTTAGTTGCAAAAAATACGATGCGTGCACCAGCTTTAGCAGAGAAGCTAGTTTCCATCTATTTCCATCTGTTGTCTATTATTAGTTATATTTATCCCTTTCATGCACGAATTATGAGAACCTTAGTCAAGATTTTTTTCTTCAGTGTTTAGCCATGAAAAACACAATGCGATCGAGTTTTTTTTTTCTATGGAGTTACAAAAATATCCATGCATTTAATTTTTGAAGTAAAGAAACATGTGTTTAAAACCCAATATCAGAGACTGATATGAAAACAATGAAATAAAAACATTTTTAATGCCGCTAATCTTATGTCTTCTCACATTTTAACATATTCTAATGCTAGTAATTACTCACTTCATGGAGATAATATGCAAAAAAAAAACCTTCTTGTCTAACAAATAACAATTGATTTACACTCAAACATGTTAGTGCAGATCAGGTTTATCAGGAACAGCAAAGTTACAGTAATGATCTGAATTACAGTGTATGGGATGGTGCATAAGTGTCCACTGTGTTGGCTGATATGGAACTAAAACAACAAAACCCATGAATATACAAGAGAACAGCTGGAGAAGAACTGTCCACTGGAGTGGGCAGTGCATGAAAGGGTTAATGTTCATGGAAAACCATGAACATTGTTACATGTAGGTCTTCAACCATTAACACTTAAGCATCCTAAAATTAGAAAAAATAAAGAATAAAATAGGATAGTTTTGTCGATTTACACTAATCTAAGTAATTTTCCCGCCTCACCCGATGTGGAAGCAGACGTAAACCCTCATCTTTCAGCAACCGTACGTTCAGCCTTTGAGAGGGAAAAGCCCAGAGGTAATATTCACCATATCTGAGCGCTGATGCACTTGTAAGGCTTCCACAGGCTGAACAGATAAACACATGTCTGCTTCTCTTCCATTCTTTGGGCTCTTGTGCTTATTTATTTGGGGTTCGTCAGCCCTGGATGAGGCACTAATCCCCGTGTGTTCTCCTCTGAGGTGAATGTTTAGCCCAGAGTCAGTCTGTATACATGCAGAAGGAGCTTTGCACTAAAACTACTCATATATTTCAGGAGCGTCTTTAGAGCCGAGCCATGAGCAAATACCTGCAGAGTATTAGCAGACCCATCCCACAGGCTGGAGTTGACTTTACCTGGAGAAGACTCTGGATTTATCTGAAAGATCTGGAAATATTAGGAAAATACATCTATAAAGCAGAGGGGCTAAAGTCGTATCTTCCATTCAGTCCAATTGGATCTGAAATAAACTACTAGCATCATAACTATAAATAACAACAACTTTTTCTTTGGTTTAGTGCAATGAAAAGCATTCAATTATAAAAATATTACATTTACAAACTAAGCTTTAACAAAAAACATGAAAATAACCTGAAAAAAGTGAAATTCATAAAAAAAAAAAAAAAAAAAGAAAATTTGAATTAAGCAAAAAGCTGGAAAAAAGCTGGAAATATTAGGACAACACATCTACAAAGCAGGGGGGTTAAAGTCATTTCTCCCATTCAGTCTAATTAGATCTGAAGTAAAGTAAAGCATCATAAACTATAAATAAAAATAATGACAACTTTTTCTTTGTTTTAGTGAAATGAAAAGCATTAAATTATGAAAATTTTTATATTTACAAACTATCCTTCAACAAAAACATGAAAATAACCTGAAAAAAGTGAAATTCATAAAAAAAAAATAAAAAATAAAAAAAATCTTGAATTAAGCCAAAAGCTTGAAAAAAGCTGGAAATATTAGGAAAATACATTTATAAAGCAGAGGGGTTAAACTCATTTCTTCCAGGAGTCGTATTCAGTCCAATTAGATCGGAAGTAAAGTACTAGCATCATAAACTATAAATAAAAATAATGACAACTTTTTCTTTGTTTTAGTGCAATAAAAAGCATTCAATTATGAAAATATTTACATTTACGAACTATCCTTTAACAAAAAACATTCAAGGGGGATAAAAGGCAAAAAAAATCTTAAATGAAGCAAAAAAAATCTTGAATTAAGCAAAACAAAATTGTAAATGTAGCAAAAAAAATCTTGAATTAAGCAAAAAAAATCTTAAATGAAGCAAAAAAAAAAATAATGTTGAATTAAGCAAAAAAAATTAATTAAGCAAAACAAATCTTGAATTAAGCAAAAAAAAAAAATCTTGAATCAAGCAAAAAATCTTGAATTAAGCAAAAAAAAAAAAATTGTTAATGTAGCAAAAAATCTTGAATTAAGCAAAACAAATCTTGAATTAAGCAAAAAAAAAAATCTTGAATCAAGCAAAAAATCTTGAATTAAGCAAAAAAAATCTTAAATTAAGCAAAAAAAAATATGTTGAATTAAGCAAAAAATCTTGAATTAAGCAAAAAAAATATTGAATTAAGGAAAAAATCTTGAATGAAGCAAAAAAAATCTTGAATTAAGCAAAAAACTTGAATTAAGCAAAAAATCTTAAATGAAGCTAAAAAAATCTTGAATTAAGCAAAAAAAAAATGTTGTATTAAGCAATAAAATATTGAATTAAGCAAAAAAAAAAAAATCTTTAATGAAGCAAAAAAAATCTTGAATGAAGCCAAAATTAACAATCTGCAATATTAACATATCCTGCCTCAGCTGATCGTTTCTACATGTGTATTATGGATCAGATCTACAAATACACAAAACGTTTAATAACAGGCAGAACATTGGTACAGTTTTGGAGTTTGGGACTAAAATGAGTTGGACTTTGTTGACTGTTAATATTTTCCCTTTGCAGATTCATCCCATGGGCCGGATCAGAACCTTTGGGGGACCGGTTTTGGCCCGTGGGTCACATGTTGGACCCCCCTGCTCTAGAAAGTCTGATTCAGTTCAAGGGGAAATAGCACTAATGTGCAAACGTCATGTCATTAGTCCTTCCACTGGAGCAGACTGAGTGTACATGCTGTTTCATTTGGACCACAGTCAGTTTGTCGTTCGTTTGTCCCGTTTTGACTCCAGAACTGAAATCCATGCAACAGGATGAGATCCACTCTGGATGAACTCCTAAAGTCCAAGGCAAACTCAGGGCTCAGGACGGATATCCGTCCAAACTGCTCCTGCTGTAGACTACAAACCCCCCATGGCAGGACTTCAGAGGTCCACCGAAGTCACCGTTTAGAGCAGGGGGGTCCAACATGTGACCCACGGGCCAAAACCGGCCCCCCAAAGGTTCTGATCCGGCCCATGGGATGAATCTGCAAAGGGAAAATATTAACAGTCAACAAAGTCCAACTCATTTTAGTTCCAAACTCCAAAACTGTACCGATATTCTGCCTGTTATTAAACGTTTTGTGTATTTGTAGATCTGCTCCATAATAAACATGTAGAAATGATAAACTGAGGCAGGATTTTGTTAAAACTGCACTTATTTTCCTGAAGAATTTTCAGGTTTTTCAGGTTATTCACATTTCTTTGTGAAAGGATATCATCATGATACTTTTCATCTTTGTTTTAGTGTAAAAAAAAAGTACTAAAGTAGTAATGTACATGCAGTGGGATGAATGAGAGTGAATGACTGGATGTGAATGAATTTTTTTGTATATAGATAGAGTTATAGCAATGCATTTTTTTTTACTGCATTTTGTATCTTTTAGTTTTTATTAATGTCTGTTTTTTAATGAAAAAAGCCTTGAATGAAGCAAAAAAATCTTGAATTAATTAAGCAAAAGAAAACTGAATAAAGCAAAAAATCTTAAATGAAGAAAAAAAAATTTTGAGTGAACCAAAAAAAATCTTGAATAAAGCAAAAAATCTTACATGAAGCAAAAAATCTTGAATTAAGCAAAAAAAATTGAATAAAGCAAAAAATCTTAAATGAAGAAAAAAAAATCTTGAATGAAGCAAAAAAAAAATCTTGAATGAAGCAAAAAAATCTTGAATCAAGCAAAAAATCTTTAATAGAGCAAAAAAAAATCTTGAATTAAGCAAAAAAAACTTGAATAAAGCAAAAAATCTTAAATGAAGAAAAAAATCTTGACTTAAGCAAAAAAAAAAAACTTGAATAAAGCAAAAAATCTTAAATGAAGCAAAAAAAAAAAATCTTGAATTAAGCAAAAAAAAAAAAATCTGCCAATGGAACCAGTGAAAATGATGTTGTTCAGATTTGTTGAAATCAGATTTTCCAGATCTATTGTCTCTAAATCAGTTCTTCTGCCTCACAGTACAGTTCCTCTTCAGGTGATCGTCTGATTTTCAGTCTGATCAGATATTTAGAAAATACACTTGGTCAGAGTTAGATTGTTTCCAGAGTCAGATCAGCTAAAATGAGTGTGACAGCCCCGGTTTAGAGAAACGCACATTTTCATTCTGACTGTGAGTCCAGAACACTGGACCACATCTGGACCACATGGACTAGACTGAACGTCCATGAGCGTTTATGAGATGGAAGCTGCCGTCTACCTGGGAACACTTCACACATGACTATTACCAGGCCCTTTTTTATTATATTCAATAGAAAATTAAGTCTCAGAGGAAGCCCTCGACCTGTAATCGTCAAACTGTTGAACTTGTCCGTCACTTTTCCCGGTCCGATTCTTCACAAAAGCCCAGAAGCTTAAAGGTCAGATGGTTTGTGGAAAACGGCACAGTCAGCAGAGCGACCGCAGTGGATGGGAAATGTCAAGTGCAGCTGCTTCATGTGTGTTTTGGCGTGGCTTCATCGGTGGCATTTATGCGGTGGAATCCTGCAGGAGTGGGGACGGTCCTCCCACTGAGCGGGACGCCGGCCATTTGGAACGAAAGAAAGACAGAAGAAAAGAAAAGAAAATCCTACAGAGCGTTCACTTTAATGCACCTTTTAGAAACCTGCTCTAGCTGAGGCCTGCATAGGATTTATTTAAGAGGAAATACCAGGATTTATACATACTGTTATAGATAGATAGATAGATAGATAGATAGATAGATAGATAGATAGATAGATAGATAGATAGATAGATAGATAGATAGATAGATAGATAGATAGATAGATCTACCCTATAACAAATAAGTAGCACAATTAACAAAGATAGGAAGACAGATAGAAAAAAAAGTTAAAAAAAATAAAATTAAAAAAAAAAAAGCAACAAAATTAGTGAAAAATGACCAAAGCCATTTTGATGACAAGTGTTTTGTTTTTTTTTTTGGACGTAGCAAATTGTTATATCATGCAAAACTGCGATGGAAAAACCTTTTTCCACAACTAGAGTCACACGAGTCATAAGAGTTAGGGTTAGGGTTCCGTTAATTTTTGTTTGTTCAAAAATAATAATATTTGAGCGTTGAGATCCAGTGGATCAAATATAATACAAAATTGAAACTCATACATGGAAACTGATCAATTTCCATGTGTGAGTTTTGAAAATAAAAATGTTTTGGTTGTTCAGAAGGACCAGTAAAGGCTCCAGGAGAATTTTCTGTTCATGGTTTAATGGTTCAGGCCTTACCGGGTTAATATAGAGCACAGGTGCCAAACATGCGGCCCGGGGGCCAAATCCAGCCCACCTAAGGGTCCCATCTGGCCCATAGGATGGATTTGTGAAATACAAAAATTACACCGAAGATATTAAACAATCAAGGATGTCAAAATCATTTTAATTCAGATTCCACATACAGACTAATTAGATCTCAAGTGGGTCAGAACCAGTGAAATACAATCATATTAAACCTATAAATAATGAAAACAGCCCATTTTCTCTTCGTTTTAGTGTAAAAAAGTAAAATTACATGAAAATGTTTGTTAAAAAACTGTTGTTTTACAAAAAATGTGAATAACCTGAAATGTCATAAGATAAATAAATGTCATTTTACTATGATTCTGCCTGTTAGTAAATGTTTGGTGCATTTATAATTGTAATGTAAGTTGTAATGCACATGTGTAAAGGATAAACTGATAATCTGAGGCAGAATATGGTTAAAATTGCAGTTGTTTTTCTAAAGACGTTTCCAGTTGTTCATGTTATTCAGATTTTTGTAGATGTAAACATTATCACAAATTAACCATTTCATGCATGACTTATGGGAACCTTAATCAAGATTTTATCCTGAGTGTTTTTATCTCTGTTTAGGCGTGAAAAAAACACTGCAATTGAAATTTTTTTATGAACCTATTTTCATGGAATTGCAAAAAATATCCACTCAGCTGGACACCATGTGTTTATTTTTTTTCTGATATACTGTGTGAAAGCTATGAAATACATTTTTTTTAATGCTGCTAATCTGATGTTTGTCACATTTTAACATACTATAATATTAGTTATTACTCACTTTATGGAGATAATATGGAAAAAAAAAAACTTTTGTTTAAAAAACTGTTAATTACAGTCTAATAACAATAACAAGGAATTGATTTTCACTCAAACATGTTGATGCCGATCAGGTTTATCAAGAACAGCAAAGTTACAGTAATGGTCTGAATGTCAGTGTTTGGGATGGTGCATAAGCGTCCGCTGTGTTGGATGATATGGAACTAAAACAATAAAGTCAATGAAAGAGAACAGATTTGAATAGCTGTCCACTGTAGTGACCAGTATACATGAAAGGGTGAATTTGACTTTTTTCACTGGTATTCTTTTACTGGTCCGACCCACTGGAGATCATATTGGACTGAATTTGGCCCCTGAACTAAAATGAGTTTGACCCCCCTGATATAGACAATATTTGTCTGTATGTGGAACATGTCATTTTACGCTTTTTTTTTCTCTAAAACAAAGATGAAAATTATTATAATGATACTGTTATGACAGTATTTTGCTGGTGTGACCTACTTGAGATCGAATGGGTCTGAATGTGGAACCTGAACTAAAAGGACCCCGCTGACTGTCCACATTTGACCCTTAGTCGGTCCAGTTTTTGGGCCACGGACCATGTATTTGACACCATTGGATTTGTGCTGAACACACAGTGACTGAACACTGTTACGCTGTTAACAATAGAAAACCAACCATTGTAACGAGAAGAAAGAATCACATTAAAACTGTGATTTTTTTTTTTTTTAAACTGTGGTTGTAGATAAACTTATTTCTTTTCTTTAAATTGGCAACTTTAGCGAAAACAGGGGAACACTTCAGATAATGTTGGGCCCCAGACTCAGTGAAGGACAAGTCATTTCATTAACAAATAATAGGAGGCTGTTTTTTTTTTTTTTAATGGTCTATTTCAGCACTTTTCCTTCGACAGTGTTTAATTTAGCTGTCCCCTTTTTCTTTTTTGTCCTTTCTTTGTAATCGTCTAAATTAACCTCCTGGGATGTTCTGGTTTGCTTGTTTACGTGGCGCCGTGGAGACGTTTCCCCTCAGGTTTGTTTGACCATATGTCAGCGCAGCAGTGACGCTCCGTCTGTCCGCTTTGATGGACGTTTCTTGGTCCAGTTCCAGATTAAAGCCCTTGATAATGAGCAATTATTGCACACTAACACAATCCACCCACGTTCCCACACTGACTGGCACTGACGCTGTGATACAGGACGTCTGATACGGTCAGTTTTTTAATGACAGCGCTCAGATTTGTTCGGATTTTAGTTTGTTCACCCAAAGTTTCTCAGATTTTGCTGCTGCAGGCGGCTGCGCTAACCTCTGTTTCCCACAATGCATGTCGCGACAAAAAATTCCGAAGATGCCCGAGTTCCCTCCCAGCTCTGAATGTAAACACATGGTTTTGTTTCTGGTGGATGGCACTAAGAAACTGTTCATTGTAATGCAAGAGATTCAGCTGAGGAATGACAGACAGACCAACAGATTTGTGATACTGAGGATATGACTGAGGATGGACAGATGTGAGGAAAAATGTGTCAAGAAAGTCTCCTGCACCTTTGAATGATGAACAGGACACGAACATGTCCATGTTTCTCCAGTGGCTCAGAGCGGACTTCTGTCTCATCTTTATTCTGTTTTATACCTGCTGCTTCCAGCCTTAAGGCACATTACTACCAGGGGTGGCCATGGTTCAGGTGGTAGAGTGGGTCGTCCAATAACCAAAGAGTTGGAGGTTCGAATCCCACTCCATCCTAGTCAGTCCATTGTGTTCTTGGGCAAGACACTTCACCCTCCCTGCCTCCGGTGCCACTCACACTGGTGTATGAATGTTTGGTGGTGGTCGGAAGCAGCCACGCTTCTGTCAGTCTGCCCCCCCCCCCCAGGGCAGCTGTGGATACAGATGTAGTTTACCACCACCAGAGGGAGAATGTGAGAGTGAATGAAGAATGGATCAATAATGTAAAGCGCTTTGGGTGTCTAGAAAAGAACTATATAAAATCTAATCCATTATTATTACACTGGGTTACAAAAAAATGTTTTTTGCAAGTTGTCTAGGTTTTTTCAGCTGAGTTAGGACCATTTTGCACCGCTAAATCCAAAAATGACATCTGTTTTTCCCAGTCAGGTCAGGTTTTTTTGCTAATTTGATTTTGAAAAATTTGATCTTCTCACAAAACTGATTACATTTTTGTGACTTTATCAGTTGATTTTTTTATATAGTTCTCACCCAAAATAGGTTTTAAGAGAAAAAAAATCATTTTCTAACAGGATTCCTGTTAGGTACAATGGTGTATTCACCGCAGATGGAGCAGAATACATCAGGCTTATTTTTGCAAGATCTTCTAATCGAAGCCATTTCATTCACCTGTAATATTAAAAAAAACATTAATCATAAATTGGCAAAAGTAAAATCTTCAGAACTCGTTTCTTGCAAGAAATGTGAAAGAATTTTGTATCATATGATGTGAAAATGCCCATAAATGTAAGCAAAAATGTTAAAAAGCCAGTATGTAGCAGAGTTCAGAAAGTTGACCTGATTGAGCAAAATTGATGTGATTTTTGGATTCAGCACCAAAATGATCCTAAATCAGCTCAAAAAACTGAAACAATACATTTGTTGTTGACCAGTGTAATTATTTTCACCCTGGGGCACTGACACCAGTCTGGCCCCTGAAACAGACTCATGTTGGGCCCTTGGTACAAGAAACTCACTGGAGGGGGAGGGTGGGCGGAGCTTCCTGATTTCCACTTTACTATTCCTCTAACTCCGCCCTCAGCCACAGGTGATCCAAGTTAATATTTCTAGAACGACTGGCTTCTGTGACCCGCCTCCGCTGGCTGGTTCCTCCATGTTTGAGTTTGAGGCCAGGAGGACCTCCTGTGGAGGGTTTTCCACACCCTTCCTCTGCGTTGCTCCTGCAGCAGAACCGACGTGAGCACGACCAAGACGCCCCGAGCCGGCCACGCTTCCACATCAGCGGTTTCCGGGTCATTTACTCGCAGTCCTGCTCTGAAAAATTGATCTCATCCACCCTTAATTGATTATGCAAAATTAAAAAGAAATCGATCCAAAATCAATCAGATCGATCAGCCCTAGTCTCCATGAACTGTAAATGCTCTGCTTGGGTCTGAACTCTTCATTCAACTCCACAGGTCCATCTTCAACCCTATTTCTGAGGAATGACACCAGAAAGGTGGTTTGGAGCGCTAGCCCTTTAAATGCACATGAGACACTTCAGGCCCCGCCCCCTCCAGGTTCAAATTGTGCTTAATTTTCTTTAGACATTTCAGGTTGTTCATATTTGTTCAGGTTATTCACATTTTACTGTGACAGGATAGTTTGTAAATGTAAATATTTTCATAATTTAATGTTATTTTTCAAGGTCAAGGTTACTTCATTTATACCCGTAGGTAGATTTGTTTTGCAGTCTAGGTGATTGCCTTGGCATTACAACAACACATACATTAAACATGCAAGACAGGCACTTGATCACGCTTACAGACAGGACTAAAAGACAGGACAAAAAGTGCTCAGTGTTCCACCATTCATCGGTATAGCAGCATGGATAAGGAAAAGAATAAAATAAATAAGATCAAATAAATAAAAACAAGCTACGATAAAACACAAAAAAACCCAGAAAAGATAAAAAACAGTCTGGGATAAAAACCAGGATAAGAACATAAAATTAAACAATTTAAGAATTTAAAAATTTGAAGTCACAATAATAATAAATAGAGCAAAGAAATGGAATAATGTCACTATTTCTTCTTGAGCTCAGTGACGGCGACAGGAACAAAGCTGTTTTTCTAAACGCTGTGTCCTGCACCTGGAACTAAGAACCTCCGTCCAGAGGAAAGGAGCTGGAATTCACCTGGTAAAGGATGGGAGTCATTGTTAAGAACTGATGCATCCATCCTCTGGACCTGTTTAGTGGACAGGGAGGCGGGACAAGACTGGGACTCACCAATCAGGCGACTGGACCATCTGACTGTTTGATTTAGTGAGTTTCTATGCAACTGACGTCTGACCGAACCACGGCACCAGACAGAAAGAGAAAACAGACTCAATAAAGGAACGATAAAACAAAGTTAAAATGGTTCGGTCTAAAACAAAGACAAAAATTGGAAGTTGTCATTATTTATAGACATAGAGTTATATTATTGTTTCACATCAAACCGGAGAAGAAAATGCAGAGTCATTATTTTGTGTAGGTTATTATGCTGTTATTTTACTGCAGATCAGGGCTGTCAAACTCATTTTCATTCAGGGGCCACATTCACCTAAATCTGATCTGAAGTGGGCCGAACCAGTAAAATTATAATTTAATAATATATAAATGTCAACTCCAAACTTTCCTCTATTTCTGAGTAATGACACCAGAAGGGTGGTTTTGAGCGCTGGCCCTTTAAATGCAAATGAGCCACTTCAGGCCCCGCCCCCTCCAGGTTGTTGGCTGTGCTGCTCTGTACCAAATAAACCCCGTTCCTCAAACAGGTCCTTTCCATCAGTTTTCTTCAGACACGTTTAACAGAAGCAGATGTTCCCGTGTGTCTGTTTTGGAGGCGGACAAAGGGTCAGCTTCAATCCTGATTAATCCCAAACCAAATTAACTTTTGTCTCCACTTTCTCCCCGTCGGCTCCCACCTCAGCCTTGATTTATACACTTCCACCGGCGCTCCAATGACAAACGCCATGCACCGCTGCCTCCTGTCAGCTCATCTGTCTGAGAAACAACAGAAACTACAGGGAAGTGGAATCAGCAGGACCGCTGTCTGTCCCCTCCAGCACTATGTGGACAAAAGTATGTGGACACACTGAACTCAAGTGTTTCTTCTCTAACAAAACAATAAGGACTAATGTCATATTATAGCTTTATATTGGGATAAATATCATTGCACTGGTTTAAACTGTTATCTTTGTTTCCAAAATGACTATATGTGTAAGCAACAAATGAATAAAAATGAATAACACAAGTATCAAAAAGAACAAAAAAAGCACAGAAAATGAACAAAATAAGCATCAAAATAAAAAAAAAAATCAAGCGTCAAAATGAACAAAAAAGTCATATTATAGTTTTGTATTGGGATAAATATCATTGCATTGGTTCGTTTGGTTTGAATTGTTATCTTTGTTTCCAAAATGACTATATGTGTAAGCAACAAATGAGTAAAAATGAATAACACAAGTATTAAAAAGAACAAAAAAGCAGAAAAAATGAACAAAATAAGCATCAAAATAAAAAAATAAGCATCAAAATGAACAAAAAAGTCATATTATAGTTTTATATTGGGATAAATATCATTGCACTGGTTAGTTTGGTTTAAATTGTTATATTTGCTTCTAAACTGAGTCAGAGATGGATTTTGACTTAAATTCTCATATCTCAGTTATTTTCTTTTTTTTTTTTTTACCCGTGACTATGATTTTAAATGTTCTTCCTCTAAATTTCTAAAATATTTTTCATGCTCTGACTGTAAATGATCATTTTCGACAATAATTAACCATTAATTTTCTTTTTTGTGTGTGTGTATTTTGCTCATTATGACACTCTTTTCTTAATTTTTGTTCAGTGTGATGCTTATTTTGGTCATTTTTGTCTTCTTTTTGATTCCTGTTCATTAATTTTGTCGCTTATGCTGTTTTTGTTTTTACACATTTTTATCCATGACAATGATTTTAAATGTTCTTCCTCTAAATTTCTAAACTGTTCTTCCTACTCTGACTGTAAACAATACTTTTGTATCCCAACTAATCATGTACTTTCTTCACATCTCACTGAGGAAGAAAAATCTCCCATTAAACTTTAAGGAAATATTGATGTTTCTAAACTATGTGGACATAAATATTGAGACACATCATGTCTACAGCTGTAAAATGTACTGTTCATGAGGATTTCAGATATAAACATTAATATTACTTTAAAGTTTAATGGGAGATGTGAAGAAAGTAGATGGTTAGCAAAAACAAATCACAAAAATGAACAGAATAAGCAACAAAATGAATAAAAGTTAATAACACAGGCATCAAAAAGAACAAAAAAGCACAAAAAAATGAACAAAATAAGCATTAAAATAAAAAATAAGCATCTAAATGAACAAAATAAGCATCAAAATAAAAAATAAGCATCAAAATAATAAAAATAAGCACCAAAAATGAACAAAATAAACACAAAAATTAACAAAAATGAAGAGCATCATAATGAGCATCATGTCTACAGCTGTAAGATGTCCTTCCTGTTCATGAGAACGTCAACAAAAACATCAATATTTCCTTAAAGTTTAGTGGAGGTAGAACATTTAAATTCATAGTCATGGATTAAAAAAAAAAAAAAAAAAGCAATATTGAGAGAAATGAAGGTAAAAACCATCTCTGAGGCCTTTTGGAAGCAAAGTTAACAATTTAAACCAAACTAACTATAGTTTCTATTTTATCCCAATATAAAACTATATTCTGACATTAGTCATTATTGTTTTGTTAGAAAAGAAACTCCTGAATTCTTCGTGTCCACATACTTTTGTCCACATAGTGTATGAATATTTGCAGTGTTGTTGTTGTTTCCTGCAGATTCCTTCTCATCCTAATCAAGCGAACTTTAAACTGCTCATCAATTTACTTACCCGAAAAGGAGCAAAGCGCTAAGTAGCGTACAAGTAATTAACCTACTGTCCTCCTGAGAACATCTGACCATCACCATTAGCATCGAGAACCATCTGGAATCAGGAAAAGCCCGCTCACTGATTAGAATCAATAATCCAATATCAACAGCAACAGATGGTGTCGACTCTAAGATGTTTTAACTTCGACAAACTAAATGGGAAACATTTCACTAGAACAAATCTGAAAAGGATGTATGTTTCATATTATTTATTTATTTATTTATTTCTCTCTGCTCTTTTTCTTTTTTTGTTCTTGAAGCGTCTTTGAGTGTCCAATAAAAGCGCTATATAACTGTAATGTATTATTATTATTATTATTATTATTATTATTATTATTATTATTATTATTATTATTATTATTATTATTATTATTATTATTTAATAGGGACTGTGCACATTTATGAACATAGCTGTATAAAAAATACACCAGAATTAGTAAAAATAACTACTTTTCATCTGTAGTCCCTCGGCAGATGACAGAAATAAGATATAAAACAGCCAACATAGTGCATCACTGTTCGCTATACATATATAATATGTATATTTGGTATGTATTTATATATTGCACATGTAGTATTTCACTGCACCACCTTTGGTTTTAATTACAGGAGACATTCACTGAATTTAACCAAATAAATTATTCAGATCCTTCCATGGATAAGTACTGCAGTGGTTCATAATGTTTCAGCTGGAACCAGTGACTGAACTGTAACTGATGCAGGCAGTGTCCTCTCATTTCTATAATGTCTAAAAGACTGGACAAAACACTGGAAAAATCTAAATCTTACTATGTGTATTTTGGTCATTTCTAGTCAAAATATGTCATCACACTTAAAATAAGGCAGAATCAAAACTGGGTAAAATACTGTAAAATACTATCATGATAACCTATAAACAATGACAACTACACATTTTCCTTTTTGTTTTATTGTAAAAAAGTTAAATTACATGAAAATGTGTAGATTTACAAACTATCCTTTTACAAAAAAATGTGAATAACCTGAAGAAATATGAACAATCTAAAATTTGGCCAATATTCTGCCTGTTACTGAATGTTTTGTGTGTATATTGATAAACTGAGACAGAATATTGTTAAAATTGCACGTATTTTCCTTCAGAAATTTCAGGTTTCTCAGATTATTCACTTTTTTGTGAACAGATAGTTTGTGCATGTAAACATTTTCAGAATTTAATGTAACTTTTTTGCACTAAAACATAGAGAAAATGGTGATGTCATTATTTATAGGTTATTATGGTATTAGTTTACTGGTCCGACCTATTTACACTGGAAAAAATCTAAATCTTACCAAGTGTGTTTTTCTCATTTCTAGTCCAGATATCATATAATAAGATCAGACAGAATCACCTAAAGAGGAACTTTTCAGTGAGATATAAGAACTGATTTATAGACAATAGATCTGGAAAATCTGATTTCAAGAAATCTGAGCAAGATAATTTTCACTGGTTCCATTGGCAGATTTTTTTTTTTTTTTTTTTTTGCTTGAATTAAGCAAAAAATCCTGAATTAAGCAAACAAAATCTTGAATTAGGCAAAAAAAAAAAAAAAAAAATCTTGAATTAAGCAAAAAATCTGCCAATGGAACAAGTGAAAATTATTTTGCCAAGATTTGTACATTTTGCAGGTTTTTATGTTATTATTTGACTGTAGATCATATTGGTCTGAATGTGGAACCTGAACTAAAATGAGTTCGACAGCCTTGACTGTGGGTTGATTATTTATTTATTTATTTATTTAGCTTATTTTTTGCCTTTACTCATTTTGATGCTTATGTTTGTCCATTTTTGGTCACTTTGTTTCTTATTTTGTTCACTTTGCTAATCAATCGAACATTTTTTCCCGCTATCTATCTATCTATCTATCTATCTATCTATCTATCTATCTATCTATCTATCTATCTATCTATCTATCTATCTATCTATCTATCTGACAGGTATAATGCAGTCAAACATAGTTACAAGTTTGCAGCTGATGTGATGCATATACAGTTTATAGCTTGTGCTAATTCTCAACTCCAGTCCCTGGTTGGGCTCCTTTATAACATTGTAGTACAAATATAAAATATGCATCATTTAAAAGGATCATACCATACATAGAAATATTATATCTAAAATATACACCATTTAAAATTGTCATATCATACAATTCGATAATCCAGTGTTGCATTTATATATGATGCATTCATTCACTCACTCGCCCACACAATATACACAATATTTAGAATAGAATAGAATAGAATAGAATAGAATAGAATAGAATAGAATAGAATGCCTTTATTGTCATTATACATATGTACAATGAAATGAAAAGGGACAACTCTGTAGTGGTGTGTAATGCAAAACAGTGTAAAAGAAAAGAAAAGTGTAAATATATGTACAGAATAAAATCAAGCATGTCACCAACCAAGAGGTTTACAACCATTTACAGATGACAACAGTTGTGTTTTGTCTTTAACCAGTTTTCGGTTCTGGTGGTGAACATCTTAAACTCTGACATGGATTTTATGTCTGATGCAGTGAGTTCCACAGTTTCATACTCTTACAGAACGACGACTGTCCCAAAGTTGTCCTGCAGAATGGACTTTGCACTTTGCAAATTCAGCCCACGGACCGGATTGGAACCTTTGGCGCGACGCATTTGGGTCCGGGGCCGCATGTTTGAAACCCCTGATTTCGAGCTTTATATATGTTTATACAGGGTGGGGAAGCAAAATGTACAATATTTTGAGGCAGGGATTGAAAGACAGTGTATGACCAATTAGTTTATTGAAAGTCATGAGAATTTATTTGCCACAAGAAAATGTCCATAATAGAAAATGTTTTTATTCTATGTGTCCTCCTTCTTTCTCAATAACTGCCTTCACACGCTTCCTGAAACTTGTGCAAGTGTTCCTCAAATATTGGGGTGACAACTTCTCCCATTCTTCTTTAATAGTATCTTTAAGAAAGTGGACATTGCTGTGTGATGTTCTATTGGTGCATGTTCTAAAACGTCCCAAACAGCAGAATCCAGAGGGTTTAGATCTGGGCTAGAAGGCGGACATAAACATGATTCCCAAAAATTGCTAAAGTTGGATTTGTTGCTGTTGTCAACAAGTGTTCTGGTGTTCTTGTGTAAGATTTTAACTTCAAATCCTATTTTTCTGCATTTCTAACGCTCTTGTTGTCTACCTCAAGTTCAATTGCCATTTTTCTCCTGGATTTGGTCGGATCCTTTAGGATTTTGGATTTGAGAGCTTTAATAAAAGCTCTGGTACGTTTTTTTGTTGCTTCCTCCACTTCCAGACTTTCTGGTCATAGTTTTGCTCATAGTCATTCTCTTCTTTCCATTATAAACAGTCTTTATGGACACTCCAACTGTTTTTGAAATCTCCTTTGGTGTGACGAGTGCATTCAGCAAATCACACACTCTTTGACGTTTGCTTTCCTGATTACTCATATGGGCAAAAGTTTCTGAAAAGGTATGGATAATAGTGTTAGGTATGATTATGACATCAGTATATGTTTGGGTTCAAAACAGTTGACGTAGTGCCTGCTGAGAAAAAACAACTACATGTTCATTGTAAATTTTGCTTCCCCACCCTGTATATTCTTCTCTTTTCTGTTTTATTGATCGTTTCTTTCCTGCTCCTTTTTGTTCAACTTAAATTCAGCGACTGTTACACTCAGTACTCTCCCTCTGGGATTAATAAAGTATTCTGATTCTGATGTAAACGGGCTCAGTGTCGGATCTGAGAGATTCAGGAGGAATAAGATTAGACGGTGAAACAGAGACAGAAAATGTTCGATCCAGAAGGTGTGATTGAGTCCTTGGCTGTCACTGGGTAAACACTGGCATTAAGGCGGAATAATCCAACATATGGTGTGAATGTCAGCCCAGGCTCTGGATGTGTGTGTTCTGGAAACCCTCTGCATATTTGGCTTGGTGTGTGTTTGTGTTTGTGCATGCGTGTAATTATTTTTCGTTGTTTGTCAGGCGCTCCGTGAAGAGAAATCGTCCCACGAGAAGGACATGAGCAGCATCCGAGGCCGCTACGAGGAGGAGGCCAGTCAGATGAAGGAGAGCCAGGCCCGGGCTCTGGAGGACGTGGCCAAGAAACACAGAGTGACCCTGGAGAACGCACTCAGCAACGCCGAGAAGGACAAGAACCGCCTGCTGGCCGTGAGTACACGCACCGACGCGTAGCATGGTTCATTCAGTCACCGCCGTACGAGTATGAGGACACCGGACAAGACTGCAGCACTCACAGCTCTGAATGCCTTTAACCCACTGGTGTCAAACCTGCGGCCCGGGGGCCAAATCGGGCCCGCCAAAGGATCCAGTCCGACCCTTGGGATGAATTTGTGAGAACATTACACTAAAATATGAACAATCCTTTTAGTTCAGGTTCCACATTCAGACCAATTCAATCTCAAGTGGGCAGGAGCAGTCAAACACTATAATGACATATAAAAACAACTTCAAATGTTTCTCTTTGAAAATGTAAATATTTTCATGTATTTACACTAAAAACAAAGTCTAATTTTGCAAAAAATGTGAATAACCTGAAATGTCTTAAGAGAAGTAAGTACGATTTTAACACCATTCTGCCCGTTACTTAATATTTTGTGTGTATTTGTAGATCCACTGTGATCTGTAAAGTTATAATGTGAGTAAGTAAAGTTTTATTTATATAGCAATTTTTAAAACAACATGTTACAAAGCGCTTCACATAAAGAAGAGACAGATCAAATCAAATCAAATTAAATCAAATTTTAAGCCAATTTACAGAAACCCAACAGAATCCTCCAGGAGCAAACACTTATGATTGTGTATGACAATGTACATGTGTGAATTATAAACTGAGGCATAATATTGTTAAAATTATACTTTTTTTTCAGTTTGTTCATGTTATTCACATCTTTTGAGAGGATAGTTTGTAGATGTAAACCTTTTCATAATGTAAATTAACTTTTTTCGCTCTAAAACATAGAGAAAAGTTCAGAGTTGACATTATTTATATATTATTATGTTATTATTTTACTGGTTTGGCCCATTTCAGATCAAATTTGGCTGAATCTGGCCCCTGAACTGAAATGAGTTTGACAGCCCTGCTTTAACCCTTTCGTGCCTGAATTACACCGGGGAACACAATTTTTGTTGAGTTCGGTCTGACAGCTGTTTTTAACTCATTTTTGGGTGCGGAATCCAAAACTGATCTCAGTTTTTCTCTATCACGTCAAGTTTTTGAACTATAGGATCCCTGTTTTCTTAAAAAATATGAAAAATACTGTACTTAACAGATATGTGCTTGTTTTATCAAAATTTACAAATATTAACATACAATGAAATATCAAATCCCCTACGAAGTGAATCCTTGTGAATTTCAAAATCTGCATCATTGCTGTCACTGCGTTCTTCAACATCACTCAGATCTTCTAGAGGAGGTAGTTGTTTGAAAACTGGCACTGGAGTTTCAGCTGAATGAGGCATTGGTCTTATAGCTGACGGTAGATTAGGATATTCTATTTTACTTTTATTTTTCTTGTTAAATCCTGATGTTTTCACTAAACAAAAGTAACAGTCTGTGCAATCTTTTTGCTCTGGCCAAACCATGGGGATACCAAATGCCAACTGCTTGTACACTTTGTGAGGGGCCCATGGCTTGTCTTGATCACCGAGTTTTACTTTAAAATATGCAAAATATGCTTGTTTGACAAAGGCACTGATGTTTGCCCTCTGACTTGGAATGGTGAAACTACCACAAATATAGCAAAAGGAGTCAGGGTTGTTTAGGCCTTTACGACGAGACGGTGCATGAGCGTCCACTGTGTCGGCTGATATGGAATTAAAACAACAAAATCAATGAATATATAAGAGAACAGCTGAAGAATAACTGTCCACTGGAGTGTCCACTGTGCATGAAAGGGTTAAACACAGAAGCAGAGGTATGCATTAGTGACACAACTCTGATAGGGCTCCCAGCACACAGGCTGCTCAGCTCCAACTCAGACGTACATGGTTATAAAAGGCTTATTCTATTATAATAATATATGTAAGGGTGTGCTATTAATAATAGGTATCTATAATAATAATGTTCAAGTGTATAATTAATATATAACAACTACTACTATAATATAACTTTATAAGATTTAACATTTATCCCAAAAATGAAATAAAACACGTACAAAACAATGTCAGTACACTTAATTTTCAAGCAAACAAAACAACATAATGACAATAAAATCAGCATTAAAAGTGCAGTACTGTTTTATATATGATTTCATAAATCAAAGAAAAGAACATGTGCAGACAAACCTTTAAACACAGAAGCGTAGGCATGGATTCATGACACAACTCTTGATATGGCTCCCTATAAAAACAACCCTTAATACCATTACACTACCATATTTTTACTTGTTATAAGTTTATTTTTGTATTTTTAACTCTCATTTAGAGCTAGCTTAACTGTAAAAACCACTAGCTTAGTTTATAGGGCGATCAAGTGGAACCGTGACTCACCAGCACACAGGAGAGAGAGAGAGAGAGAGAGAGAGAGAGAGAGAGCTGTGCACATGGAGGAGGAGGTGTGTCTCACTAATTACTACCCCCGAGCAACAAGTGAAAAGTGGAACCCAACAACCGATGGTTTGAAAATATATTACAGAAAAATAAAACATATACTGAACTGTTTTGAGAATGTTTAAAAAATACAAAATAAATAAATAAATGAATAAACAAAATCATCTTGCTACAAACACACGCTCAAACGCACGCCCACACACACAACACCAAGGCCAGTTACTAAAAATCACACCTGATATGATAATAATAATAATAATAATAATAATAATAATAATAATAATAATAATAATTTTTATTTGCAAAGCGCTTTCAATCAAAGTGCTGTACAGATATAAAATCAATCACACCATCAGCTGTCCCGCCCTCTGATGTACAGTCGATACCCTCAAACATCAGACACAAAACACACAGTGGATGAAAACGAAGCCACAGAAGGAGCAGATAAGGATTCCCAGAGAACATGGCACTGGGAATGGAAATCCACCAGATCCATTTTATAGATTATTGCATCTGGTGTAATCAGCGTTTATTGCTCAGAGCTGAAGGAAATCCAACAGCTGTACTGAAAAATCAAGCGAGAAGAACTTAAAACAACTGGTTCCAGGCACAACAAGCCCCGCCCCTCGCACATATTGTAGCTTATTTTGGCGTCGATCCAGCTGATGTCATCATGTCTATGCATGTGCTGATGTCATATCAACTGTCTCTATATGTGTGGCAAGTTTAAAGTAAATGAAACAAAATTGATGTTTTTGTAGACATTTGAAATTTGGCCCATTATACACTCAGAAAAAATTATTAGATCACGGAAAAAAAACACTGATCAGCTGTTTTCTGTTGGTTTGTGTCGTCAGTAGCTGAACTAAAGATCTGTTTGAATCCAACAAACAGGGTCAGAACTGTCACAGTTTAGTCTGAACCATGGGTCAACAAATGGAGCCAAGATAAGAGCTCTGTTAGCTTAGCCCTGTTAGCTTAGCTCTGTTAGCTGAGCTCTGTTAGCTTAGCTCTGTTAGCTTAGCTCTGTTTTTAGACTGAAACAGCCACAGTAAAACCACAAATCACTTCTGTTTTTTATACTGTTCAACTAGACTAAAGTATAGTAAAACCAAACTGAAAGATGGTTTAAACAGACTAAAAGTTTGTAAAACTAGTATAAAAGACAGTAATGAAACTAAAATTTGTTAAAACAGACTACAATTTGTTAAAACAAGTCTAAAAGACTGTAAAACCAAACTATCTGATGGTTAAACCAGACTTAAAGATCATTAAACTAGACTAAAGTATAGTAAAGCCAAACTAAAACACAGTTTAAACAGATAAGAGTTTACATTATAGCTCTGTTAGCTTAGCTCTGTTAGCTTCGCTGTGTTTTTAGCCTAAAACAGCCACAGTAAAACCACTCATCACCTCTGTTTTCTGCCTTGGTGGAGGTCTGGGCTCTCCGAGTGCTTCTCTAGTTTAAATGCTGTTTTGATAATTCAAGGTCATTTTTAAATATTTGTAAATAGAAATACCACACTTTATAAATGTACACCTGTAAAATGCAAATAAAACGTTCCATATAATATGAAAAAACACTGACAGGAACCATTTGACATGGCCTTTCTGTTCCATACTTGATGTAAATGTTGCTGATAATCATTATTACCTCCGCTAAGAAGGTTATGTTTTCATCAGGGTTTTCTGTTTGTCTGTTAGCAAGATAACTCAAAAAGTTATAGATGGATTTTCATGAAATTTTCAGGAAATGTTGGTACTGGTGCAAGGAGCAAATGATTAAATTTTGGTGGTGATCTAAGACCCAGCTGTGGGTTTTCTGTCCACATTTGTGGACAAGAGTTTCACAACTTTATACAAGAAAGAAAAGAAAACCGTCCACCACAAAGGACATTCCATACAAATTTTAAAAACTGCGTTTGAAAAAACTGTTGCATTATGATGTTTCCAATATAGGCACTGATTTAATAAAAAACAAAAAAAAAGCTTGTATTTTGCTGACATTTCCTGGGTCTCAGGAGGTTAAACACTATATTGATGATTCAAGCTCAAATGTACACCTGTAAAATGCATCTAAAATGTTACATATAATCTGAAAAAACACTGACAGGAACCATTTGACTCCACCTTTCTGTTCCATACTTGATGTAAATGTTGCTTATAATCGTTGTTCTACTTGAGTTGAATGGCTTTGACATTTGTGCTTCATATCTGTCTCTATTACCCTCACACATTCACTTGGAGTTCTTAAACACTAATTAAATGAAGTAATGGATTCCCTAACATGTAGAGTAAGACAGGCCTGTTCGGTTAAAACAAAGGTTAGCCGTCTGAAGTGCACAATAATAATGCATTGTGTTTTTACCAGAGGGCGTCCAATGAATGATGGCAAGGAGAAAAAAACCAAAAACATAATGGTTGGGCTGCAGAGGCAAGAGCACAATGGTTCTGACAGAGGAATATACTGGAGGCAGCAGGAAGATAAGGATCCAGAGAAAATAGACGTCAGTGACAGGGTTTGAAATGACAGAGAAGGTTAGTGGCAGACACACAGGCCACCGGCAAAGTAATGACACTAATTTGAGAAAGTGGCAGGAGTCGTAATAGCAGTAGAGCCGTGTTCCACCGCTGTGTGTCTGCCTGTTTGGAAAAAAGCATCTGATTATCCTCCTTAACACCACAAGCATACAAATATTGATTCTGACTCATTTCACACGTTCATGTAACAGAAAAAAACAAAAAAACCCAAAAAAACACAATGTAGGTTCTCCAAGCTGTTAGCGCGGGCTGATCTGAAGCGGTTTAACGGCGAACAGCGGGACGGCGTCTCCCTGCCAATAACAAACCCAACCCGGTCACATCACCTCAATCTGTTGTTTTTGTTAATGAATAAGATCTGATTGTGAACGACAGACGGGTTCGCGCTTCAGTTCAACGGCCGCCGTCCCACCGAATATCAGATAAACTATGTGGACAAAAGTATGTGGACACGTTGAATTCAGGTGTTTGTTTTCTAACAGGGGTCTGGGATACAAACAATAATGACTAATGTTATAATATAGTTTCATATTATGGGATAAATATCATTGTATTGGTTAGTTTGTCCAAAATGACTCAGAGCTGGTTTTTATTTATTACTTATTACTCTATTCCACAGGTGTCAAACATGTGACCCGGGGGCCAAATCCGGCCCGCAGGATGAATTTGTGAAATACAAAAATTACACTGAATATATGAACAATCAATGGTGTCAAAATCATTTTAATTCAGGTTCCACATACAGACACATACAGTCCAATTAGATTTCAAGTGGGTCAGAACCAGTAAAATATTATAATAATAACCTATAAATAATGACAACCCCTCATTTTCTCTTTTTTTTTGGTGTAAAAAAGTAAAATTACATGAAAATGTTGACATTACCAAACTATACGTTTACAAAAAATGTGAATAACCTGAACAAATATGAACAGAAATGTCTTAAGAAAAATAAATGCAATTTGACCAATATTCTGCCTGTTATGAAATCTTTTGTGCAATTGTAAAACACATGTAAATGATAAACTGATAAACCGAGGGAGAATATTGTTAAATTACACTTGTTTTTCTTAGGACAATTCGAGTTGTTCATGTTATTCAGATTTTTAAGGAAACTTTGTAGATGTAAACCTGATCATAATAGAATTTTACTTTTTTCATAGTTATTATTTTCCTGGTCCGGCCCACTGGAGATCAAATTGGGCTGAATGTGGAACTAAACTAAAATGAGTTTGACACCCCTCTTCTATTCTCTTCTATTCTCTTCTATTCTCTTCTATTCTATTCTATTCTATTCTATTCTATTCTATTCTAAATCGGCAGAACTATCCTGTTTTATTTATTGCTTTTTCTAATTTTAGGATGTTTAAGTGTTAATATGATATTCTTCTTTAATAGTTGAAGACCTACATGCAATAATGTTAATGGTTTTCCATGAACATTAAATATAACTAATAATAATAAATAAATAAAACGGACTAAAATTCACTTCCTAATCATATTAACCCTATATAACATGAATTATGTGCAGTAAGCTGTACAATAATCCTCTGTTCTTGCACTAACACTGCAATATTTATTCAATATTTATACAAACATCAGTGTTTTCACAGATATACACACTGTTAATGTTGGTAATATTTATAGATACACATATGATTAATGTTGTTAATGTTAATTGTTAATATTGTAAATATTGTGTCTATTCACATTTTATGTCTATTTTATTTGATTGTACTTTTAGTTCTCGTCTTATTTTATGTTTGTTAACTTTTATATTCTATTTTCTATTGTCATTATTATTTTGTATCCCAGACACCTGTTAGAAAACAAACACCTGAATTCAATGTGTCCACATACTTTTGTCCATATAGTGCATGTTGACATTTATCTGCCCCCCCCATATGCAGACTGACTCAGGCCGACCACCAGCAGCTCATTAGGTCTTACTCATGGCCTTCCCTGCAGACGTTCCGTAGGCTGTTGGAGGGATCCGAGCTGCGAACCGTCACATTCCTGCCTCTACAACCACTCGTTCTCTGACTGTTCCATCTGCTCGCTGCTTTATTTACTTTCAGAGTCTCAATTGTGAAGTTTTAGCGTCTCCCGAACAACTCAGCGCAGTTTTTGTTTTCTTTCTGTTGACATGAATACACTGGAAAAAAATCTAAATCTGACCAAGTGTATTTTCCTAATTTCTAATCCAAATATGTCATCAGATTTAAAATCGGACAGAATCACCTACAGAGGAACTTTACAGTGAGACAGAAGAACTGATTTAGAGACAATAGATCTGGAAAATGGGATTTCAACAAATCTGAACAAGATCATTTTCACTGCTTCCATTGGCAGATGTATTTTTTTTTGCTTGATTCAAGAGTTTTTTTGCTTACTTAAAGATTTTTTTTTTTTTGCTTAATTCAAGATTTTTTTTTTTTTTTTTTGCTTTAATCAAGATTTTGTTTTGGTTAATGCAAGATTTTTTTGCTTAATTTGAGATTTTTTTGCTTTATTCAAGTTTTTTTTTTGCTTTATTCATGATTTTTTTTTATTTGCTTAGATCAAGAGATTTTTTTTTTTCTTTATTCAAGATTTATTTGCTTAATTTAAGAATTTGTTTTAATTAATTCAGGTTTTTTTGCTTAATTCAAGATTTTTTGGCTTAATTCAAGATTTTTTTACTTAATTCGAGATTTTTTGCTTTATTCAAGTTTTTTTCCGATTAATTCAAGAATTTTTTTGCTTAATTCGAGATTTTTTGGATTAATTCAAGATTATTATTTTTTGCTTAATTGAGGATTTTTTTTTCTCAATTCAAAATTTTTTTTTTGTTTAATTCAAGCAAAAAAAAAAAAAAAAATCTCCCAAATGGAACAAGTGAAAAATATCAGATTTTCCAGATCTATTGTCTCTAAATCAGTTCTTCTATCTCACTGTAAAGTTCCTCTTTAGGTAATTCTGTCTGATTTTCAGTGTGATGAGATATTTGAACTAGAAATGAGAAAAATACACTTGGTAACATTTTTATTTTTTGCAGTGCAAATGGGCTGGACCAGTAAAATAATACCGTAATAACCTATAAATAATGACAACACCATTTTCTCTGCATTTTAGTGCAAAAAAAGTCCAATTACAAACTATCCTTTTACAAAAAATGGGAATAATCTGTGATGTATTTGAACTAGAAATAAGAAAAATACACTTGGTAAGATTTCGATCTTTGCAGTGAATTGAATATGAATCAGCGTCCAGGCTGCATCGTATCAACAGCAACAAAACCGAACAGGACAATGTATGAGTCAGTGAAGAAGTCGCCTGTGAAATACAGAATAAAGTCCACTGAGGTTTCGGAGCACAGAGGGAGTGAAAAGAGCTGAGATTAACTCTGAAAAGGTTCAATGAATGGAGACAAAAGCAGTGACAGGAGCTGAGAACAGACTGCAGGAAGTCCCATTTTATTTACATTATCTATAAGGTAGAAGAAAGGCCATGTCAGTGACTAAGAAAGTGATGAAATTAGAGAAGGAAATGCAGCCCACTGACGTGGGAGCGCATTTATATTCATGCCTGGTAAATGTCAGCTACACCCCTGAGCTTAGATAACCTCATTGAATAACCCAGAGGAGCCGCATCCATGTCATACGTTACCAAAAAAGCCACATAAAAATAAATAGTCAATGAAAGCGCTGTTGTCAGATGTCTGATGCGTCTGCCTGGTGAGTCACACAGGTGTTAAGCCTGACGCCGACACATACTATTTTGGACCAGAACCGAGTGTCGCACAAACACAAACACACACGAGCCCAAGAGCAACGGAGCAGAACACAATGAAAACAAATGAGAGAAGTGTGTTCTCCACCTACAGGGGTCAGGACGAGTGGGAGGGAAATATGCAGCAGCAGAATGACGCTGGAAGTTTGGATGAAAACGTATGAATGTGCACAGATCCAACCTGAAATGGAAACAGCTGTTAACGGGTGGTGCCAGGTACAACAAGCCCCGCCCCTCGCACCTGTTGTGGCTTATGTTGGTATCGATCCAGCTGATGTCATCACGTCTGTGCGTGTACTGATGTCAGCATATCAACTGTCTACATATATGTGGCAAGTTTGGAGTAAATCTAAACAAAACTGATGTTTTTATAGACATGTGAAATCTCGCTCATTAGAAATAAATGGGAGAAAAAAAGATGTACAAAATTTATAAAAATTTGAACTTTTACTTATTTTTCCCAAAATTTAATGACATTTATTCTGGGTCACTGGTAATCTATAAGCCCAATTTGGTCTGAATTCAACCAATAGTTCTGCTGCTACAGACATTTGAAACTTCGCTCATTATAAGTAAATGGGGGAAAATTTATTTTTTAAAAATTCATAAAAATTTTATCTTTGACCTATTTTTCCCAAAATGTAATCACATCTATTCTAGGTTACTGGCAATCTATAAACCCAATTTGGTCTGAATTCAACCAGTAGTTTTGCTGCTACAGACATTTGAAATTTCGCTCATTTTAAGTAAATGGGGGACTTTTTTTTTTTTAATTGATAAAAAAATTAAACTTCTACTTATTTTTCCCAGAATTTAATGACATTTGTGCTGGGTCACTAGTAATATATAAACCAAATTTGGTATGAATTCAACCAATAGTTTTGCTGTTGCAGACACTTGAAATTTCGCCCATTATAAGTAAATGGGGGGGGGGGGGGGGTGTAAATTTAAAAATTAATAAAAAATTGAAAATTTGCCCTATGTTCCCCCAAATTTAATGATATCTACTCTGGGTCCCTGGCAATCTATAAACCCAATTTGGTCTGAATTCAAGTAATGATTTTGCTGCTACAGACGTGAAATTTCACCCATTATAAATAAATGGGGAAAAAAAATTCATTAAAAATTGAAACTGTAACCTATTTTTCCCAAAATGTAATGACTTCTATTTTGGGTCACTGACAATCTATAAAACCAATTTGGTATGAATTCAACCAGTAGTTTAGCTGCTACAGACATTTGAAATTTCACTCATTATAAGTAAATGGGGGATTTTTTTTTTTTTTAATTCATAAAAAATTTAAACTTTTACTTACTTTTCCCAAAATTTAATGACATTTATTCTGGGTCACTGGGAATATATAAACCAAAATTGGTATGAATTCAACCAATAGTTCTGCTGCCACAGACATTTGAAATTTTTTCGCAACTAGAGTTAGGTGAATAAAAAAACCGGATGTTGACGCATGTTACAACAAGCGAAGAAGAAGAATCATTTTTGAATTTAGTACGAGATAGAGGGGTAATATGTAAGAATAATGAATATATCTGAAAATCACCATATTTACATTTGTCGCCATGTTTATGGAATGGCTTCTCGTGTCATCTCGCGATAATAAATAAACAACCCATTGCATTTGGGATTTAATGAAAAAACCAACATTACGCGCTTCTGTTTTTTTTCGACATTTAGTAAATATCGCTAAAGTTTTACGCAGATGTCCAATGGAAAAGTGAACTCGTGAAAAAGACGGATGTGAGCGTTGATGCGCTGAAGGACGGGAAAACCACCACGTACGAGTGTGTGGGAAACTTCCGGCATGAATATTTCAGCGCTGCGTACTTAGCAGAGCGTCCACCCCGACTGAAGCGCCCACAGTTTCCAGCCTCTTCTCAGATGCACTTCCACACCGTCTGTCTGCTGAATATTCTACACCATATATTTTTACCCCATTACCTTTTTTAGCTCCTGGGAATGCCGTGACAGTTCCTCCGTGTGGATCTCAGAGGGTTATCGTCATTCCTCAGAAAAACCCGCTTCACGAAAATGAGTTCACGAGCAGATTTTTTAAAGCTTTTTTAAGACGTAAGTCCTCAGAGGTTGAACCGATTCAATAAAGAGACAAATAGTTGAATTTATGCTCTTATTGTTATTAATATTTAACCCATAGAGACCCAAACATCCACTGGTGACCAAAACCATCTACTGATCTAAACTGTTTATACCTGTTGAGCCATTAATCCTATCAATACATGGAAATAATTGGTGTCAAATACAGTTCTTCATCTTTTCCTGGTCATCAGATATGACCCATTTGGACGTTCAGAGGCTCCGTAGTGAACTTTTTCTTCACTTTTCTCTGTTTTGATACAAAACCTTTGAATTTACATATATGAATGTCCACATAGTCACTGAATTAAATGTAAGGCAAAGCAAGGCAAGTTTATTTATGTCGCACATTTCAGCAACAAGGCAATCCAAGGTGCTTCACACAGGACATTGAAATACAACGACAGGGAAAAAGAAACACATTTAAAACATTATAAAAGAAACATGTAAAAGGGGATTAAAAACAGCAAGTAAGAAAACAACACATAAAACCCAAAAATATAAAAAAAACCACACATATTAAAGTAAGAGTTGCAGTGCAAAACTTTTGAAAGAATATAAAATTTAAAAAGTCAAAAGCTTTTTAGTCAGCGGCAGCGGTGAACAGGTGAGTCTTTAACCTGGACTTAAAACTGTACCTACTGATGTGGCATTTCTCACAGCACTTAATAAAAGTTTGAACAGCTCCAACAACACCCCCCCCCCCCCCATGTTTCTGACGAATCGCACCCGGCACACACACACACACACACACAAGTACACAAAATGTCCTAAACAGTTTGTTCTCTGTCCTAAAATAAATCATTTGGTTCATTTTGTTGTCAGTGTAGCTCTTCAGTTTGTTAAAAGAGAATATGAGTTCATTCTCTTGTTAATGTTGCACTTCATGTGGAATTTTTTTTATTTTTATGCAGAATGTGAACTGACAGAACTGTGATTAGATTTTTGTTGTTTGTTCAAAACTACCTTTCAGGGAAAAGTGCAGTACTAATGTTTAAAATACATTTAGTAATATTTTATTTATTTTATTTTCTATTTGATGTGTAGCAGCAGAATTATATTAATCCTGTTTTTCTATATTCTATTGTCTCCAAAAATTTTGGGAAAAATGTTCAAAAATTTATAAACGCATTAAAGACCTTTTGAGGGGTTTTCTTTCTTCCCGTACCGAACTGAAAAAAAAAAAAAAAAAACGGAACCGTGGCTTTGAAAACTGAAAACGTACCGAACCGAAAATTTTGTGTACCGTTACAGGCCTAAATAATATGATAGTAAACACTGATAAATCCCATCTTTAATGGTTATTTCAGTCTGTTCACGTTTTATTCTGATACAGTGGAATCCTCTGGTACTTATATATGCAGTAAAAGTACCTGACGTTTCTTTCTGTGACATACTTTTTCTTATTCCAGTCTTTCTAACAGATGCTGCTGGTTTCAGTCAGAGCAGTTCTTCTCCAGCCTCCATCAGTGCCGGCTGCAGCTCCGTTCTAATCATGAGCTTGTTCTTTTTTTTTTTTTTTTTCTCCTGCTGTTCAATTGACATCAAATAACCAAATTCATTACAGTTCTATTTCTGCACATTATAGTTCTATTTCAGCACATTACAGTTCTATTTCAGTACATTACAGTTCTATTTCAGCACATTACAGTTCTATTTCTGTACATTACAGTTCTATTTCTGCACATTACAGTTCTATTTCTGCACATTACAGTTCTATTTCTGCACATTACAGTTCTATTTCTGCACATTACAGTTCTATTTCAGCACATTACAGTTCTATTTCAGTACATTATAGTTCTATTTCAGTACATTACAGTTCTATTTCAGCACATTACAGTTCTATTTCAGCACATTACAGTTCTATTTCAGCACATTACAGTTCTATTTCTGTACATTATAGTTCTATTTCTGCACATTACAGTTCTATTTCTGTACATTACAGTTCTATTTCTGTACATTACAGTTCTATTTCTGCATATTATAGTTCTATTTCTGCACATTACAGTTCTATTTCTGTACATTACAGTTCTATTTCTGCATATTACAGTTCTATTTCTGCACATTACAGTTCTATTTCAGCACATTACAGTTCTATTTCTGTACATTACAGTTCTATTTCTGTACATTACAGTTCTATTTCTGCATATTACAGTTCTATTTCTGCATATTACAGTTCTATTTCTGTACATTATAGTTCTATTTCTGCACATTGCAGTTCTATTTCTGTACATTACAGTTCTATTTCTGCATATTACAGTTCTATTTCTGCACATTACAGTTCTATTTCTGTACATTATAGTTCTATTTCTGCACATTGCAGTTCTATTTCTGTACATTACAGTTCTATTTCAGCACATTACAGTTCTATTTCTGCATATTACAGTTCTATTTCTGTACATTGCAGTTCTATTTCTGCACATTACAGTTCTATTTCAGCACATTACAGTTCTATTTCAGCACATTACAGTTCTATTTCTGCACATTACAGTTCTATTTCTGTACATTATAGTTCTATTTCAGCACATTACAGTTCTATTTCTGCACATTACAGTTCTATTTCAGTACATTACAGTTCTATTTCAGCACATTACAGTTCTATTTCTGCATATTACAGTTCTATTTCTGTACATTGCAGTTCTATTTCTGCACATTACAGTTCTATTTCAGCACATTACAGTTCTATTTCAGCACATTACAGTTCTATTTCTGCATATTACAGTTCTATTTCAGTACATTACAGTTCTATTTCTGCATATTACAGTTCTATTTCAGTACATTACAGTTCTATTTCTGCACATTACAGTTCTATTTCAGTACATTACAGTTCTATTTCTGCATATTACAGTTCTATTTCTGTACATTATAGTTCTATTTCAGCACATTACAGTTCTATTTCTGCATATTACAGTTCTATTTCTGTACATTACAGTTCTATTTCTGCACATTACAGTTCTATTTCAGCACATTACAGTTCTATTTCAGCACATTACAGTTCTATTTCTGTACATTACAGTTCTATTTCTGCACATTATAGTTCTATTTCTGTACATTACAGTTCTATTTCAGCACATTACAGTTCTATTTCAGCACATTACAGTTCTATTTCTGCACATTACAGTTCTATTTCTGTACATTACAGTTCTATTTCTGTACATTACAGTTCTATTTCTGTACATTACAGTTCTATTTCTGCACATTATAGTTCTATTTCAGCACATTACAGTTCTATTTCTGCATATTACAGTTCTATTTCTGCACATTACAGTTCTATTTCAGCACATTACAGTTCTATTTCAGCACATTACAGTTCTATTTCTGCACATTACAGTTCTATTTCTGTACATTACAGTTCTATTTCTGTACATTACAGTTCTATTTCAGCACATTACAGTTCTATTTCTGCACATTACAGTTCTATTTCAGCACATTACAGTTCTATTTCTGTACATTACAGTTCTATTTCTGCACATTATAGTTCTATTTCTGCACATTACAGTTCTATTTCTGCACATTACAGTTCTATTTCAGCACATTACAGTTCTATTTCTGTACATTACAGTTCTATTTCTGTACATTACAGTTCTATTTCAGCACATTACAGTTCTATTTCACCACATTACAGTTCTGTTTCTGTACATTACAGTTCTATTTCTGTACATTATAGTTCTATTTCTGCACATTACAGTTCTATTTCTGTACATTACAGTTCTATTTCTGCACATTACAGTTCTATTTCTGCACATTACAGTTCTATTTCAGCACATTACAGTTCTATTTCTGCACATTACAGTTCTATTTCTGCACATTACAGTTCTATTTCTGTACATTACAGTTCTATTTCTGCATATTACAGTTCTATTTCTGTACATTATAGTTCTATTTCAGCACATTACAGTTCTATTTCAGCACATTACAGTTCTATTTCTGCATATTACAGTTCTATTTCTGTACATTATAGTTCTATTTCAGCACATTACAGTTCTATTTCAGCACATTACAGTTCTATTTCAGCACATTACAGTTCTATTTCTGCACATTACAGTTCTATTTCAGCACATTACAGTTCTATTTCAGCACATTACAGTTCTATTTCAGCACATTACAGTTCTATTTCTGCACATTATAGTTCTATTTCTGCACATTACAGTTCTATTTCACCACATTACAGTTCTATTTCTGCACATTATAGTTCTATTTCTGCACATTACAGTTCTATTTCAGCACATTACAGTTCTATTTCTGCACATTACAGTTCTATTTCTGTACATTACAGTTCTATTTCTGTACATTGCAGTTCTATTTCAGCACATTACAGTTCTATTTCTGTACATTACAGTTCTATTTCTGCACATTACAGTTCTATTTCTGTACATTATAGTTCTATTTCTGCACATTACAGTTCTATTTCTGTACATTACAGTTCTATTTCTGCACATTACAGTTCTATTTCTGTACATTACAGTTCTATTTCTGCACATTACAGTTCTATTTCAGCACATTACAGTTCTATTTCTGCACATTACAGTTCTATTTCTGCACATTACAGTTCTATTTCTGTACATTACAGTTCTATTTCTGCATATTACAGTTCTATTTCTGTACATTACAGTTCTATTTCTGCACATTACAGTTCTATTTCAGCACATTACAGTTCTATTTCTGCATATTACAGTTCTATTTCTGTACATTATAGTTCTATTTCTGCACATTACAGTTCTATTTCAGCACATTACAGTTCTATTTCAGCACATTATAATTCTATTTCTGCACATTACAGTTCTATTTCAGCACATTACAGTTCTATTTCTGCACATTACAGTTCTATTTCTGCACATTATAGTTCTATTTCTGTACATTACAGTTCTATTTCTGCACATTACAGTTCTATTTCTGCACATTATAGTTCTATTTCTGCACATTACAGTTCTATTTCTGCACATTACAGTTCTATTTCTGCACATTACAGTTCTATTTCTGTACATTACAGTTCTATTTCTGCACATTACAGTTCTATTTCTGTACATTACAGTTCTATTTCTGCACATTACAGTTCTATTTCTGCACATTATAGTTCTATTTCTGCACATTACAGTTCTATTTCTGCACATTACAGTTCTATTTCTGCACATTACAGTTCTATTTCTGCACATTACAGTTCTATTTCACCACATTACAGTTCTATTTCTGCACATTATAGTTCTATTTCTGCACATTACAGTTCTATTTCAGCACATTACAGTTCTATTTCTGGACATTACAGTTCTATTTCTGCACATTACAGTTCTATTTCTGCACATTATAGTTCTATTTCTGCACATTACAGTTCTATTTCAGCACATTACAGTTCTATTTCTGCACATTACATTTCTATTTCTGCACATTACAGTTCTATTTCTGCACATTACAGTTCTATTTCACCACATTACAGTTCTATTTCTGCACATTACAGTTCTATTTCTGCACATTACAGTTCTATTTCTGCACATTACAGTTCTATTTCTGCACATTACAGTTCTATTTCACCACATTACAGTTCTATTTCTGCACATTACAGTTCTATTTCTGCACATTACAGTTCTATTTCACCACATTACAGTTCTATTTCTGCACATTACAGTTCTATTTCAGCACATTACAGTTCTATTTCAGTACATTACAGTTCTATTTCTGCACATTACAGTTCTATTTCACCACATTACAGTTCTATTTCTGTACATTATAGTTCTATTTCAGCACATTACAGTTCTATTTCTGCACATTACAGTTCTATTTCTGCACATTACAGTTCTATTTCACCACATTACAGTTCTATTTCTGCACATTACAGTTCTATTTCTGCACATTATAGTTCTATTTCAGCACATTACAGTTCTATTTCTGCACATTACAGTTCTATTTCTGCACATTACAGTTCTATTTCTGTACATTACAGTTCTATTTCTGCACATTACAGTTCTATTTCTGCACATTACAGTTCTATTTCTGCACATTACAGTTCTATTTCAGCACATTACAGTTCTATTTCAGTACATTATAGTTCTATTTCAGTACATTACAGTTCTATTTCAGCACATTACAGTTCTATTTCAGCACATTACAGTTCTATTTCAGCACATTACAGTTCTATTTCTGTACATTATAGTTCTATTTCTGCACATTACAGTTCTATTTCTGTACATTACAGTTCTATTTCTGTACATTACAGTTCTATTTCTGCATATTATAGTTCTATTTCTGCACATTACAGTTCTATTTCTGTACATTACAGTTCTATTTCTGCATATTACAGTTCTATTTCTGCACATTACAGTTCTATTTCAGCACATTACAGTTCTATTTCTGTACATTACAGTTCTATTTCTGTACATTACAGTTCTATTTCTGCATATTACAGTTCTATTTCTGCATATTACAGTTCTATTTCTGTACATTATAGTTCTATTTCTGCACATTGCAGTTCTATTTCTGTACATTACAGTTCTATTTCTGCATATTACAGTTCTATTTCTGCACATTACAGTTCTATTTCTGTACATTATAGTTCTATTTCTGCACATTGCAGTTCTATTTCTGTACATTACAGTTCTATTTCAGCACATTACAGTTCTATTTCTGCATATTACAGTTCTATTTCTGTACATTGCAGTTCTATTTCTGCACATTACAGTTCTATTTCAGCACATTACAGTTCTATTTCAGCACATTACAGTTCTATTTCTGCACATTACAGTTCTATTTCTGTACATTATAGTTCTATTTCAGCACATTACAGTTCTATTTCTGCACATTACAGTTCTATTTCAGTACATTACAGTTCTATTTCAGCACATTACAGTTCTATTTCTGCATATTACAGTTCTATTTCTGTACATTGCAGTTCTATTTCTGCACATTACAGTTCTATTTCAGCACATTACAGTTCTATTTCAGCACATTACAGTTCTATTTCTGCATATTACAGTTCTATTTCAGTACATTACAGTTCTATTTCTGCATATTACAGTTCTATTTCAGTACATTACAGTTCTATTTCTGCACATTACAGTTCTATTTCAGTACATTACAGTTCTATTTCTGCATATTACAGTTCTATTTCTGTACATTATAGTTCTATTTCAGCACATTACAGTTCTATTTCTGCATATTACAGTTCTATTTCTGTACATTACAGTTCTATTTCTGCACATTACAGTTCTATTTCAGCACATTACAGTTCTATTTCAGCACATTACAGTTCTATTTCTGTACATTACAGTTCTATTTCTGCACATTATAGTTCTATTTCTGTACATTACAGTTCTATTTCAGCACATTACAGTTCTATTTCAGCACATTACAGTTCTATTTCTGCACATTACAGTTCTATTTCTGTACATTACAGTTCTATTTCTGTACATTACAGTTCTATTTCTGTACATTACAGTTCTATTTCTGCACATTATAGTTCTATTTCAGCACATTACAGTTCTATTTCTGCATATTACAGTTCTATTTCTGCACATTACAGTTCTATTTCAGCACATTACAGTTCTATTTCAGCACATTACAGTTCTATTTCTGCACATTACAGTTCTATTTCTGTACATTACAGTTCTATTTCTGTACATTACAGTTCTATTTCAGCACATTACAGTTCTATTTCTGCACATTACAGTTCTATTTCAGCACATTACAGTTCTATTTCTGTACATTACAGTTCTATTTCTGCACATTATAGTTCTATTTCTGCACATTACAGTTCTATTTCTGCACATTACAGTTCTATTTCAGCACATTACAGTTCTATTTCTGTACATTACAGTTCTATTTCTGTACATTACAGTTCTATTTCAGCACATTACAGTTCTATTTCACCACATTACAGTTCTGTTTCTGTACATTACAGTTCTATTTCTGTACATTATAGTTCTATTTCTGCACATTACAGTTCTATTTCTGTACATTACAGTTCTATTTCTGCACATTACAGTTCTATTTCTGCACATTACAGTTCTATTTCAGCACATTACAGTTCTATTTCTGCACATTACAGTTCTATTTCTGCACATTACAGTTCTATTTCTGTACATTACAGTTCTATTTCTGCATATTACAGTTCTATTTCTGTACATTATAGTTCTATTTCAGCACATTACAGTTCTATTTCAGCACATTACAGTTCTATTTCTGCATATTACAGTTCTATTTCTGTACATTATAGTTCTATTTCAGCACATTACAGTTCTATTTCAGCACATTACAGTTCTATTTCAGCACATTACAGTTCTATTTCTGCACATTACAGTTCTATTTCAGCACATTACAGTTCTATTTCAGCACATTACAGTTCTATTTCAGCACATTACAGTTCTATTTCAGCACATTACAGTTCTATTTCTGCACATTATAGTTCTATTTCTGCACATTACAGTTCTATTTCACCACATTACAGTTCTATTTCTGCACATTATAGTTCTATTTCTGCACATTACAGTTCTATTTCAGCACATTACAGTTCTATTTCTGCACATTACAGTTCTATTTCTGTACATTACAGTTCTATTTCTGTACATTGCAGTTCTATTTCAGCACATTACAGTTCTATTTCTGTACATTACAGTTCTATTTCTGCACATTACAGTTCTATTTCTGTACATTATAGTTCTATTTCTGCACATTACAGTTCTATTTCTGTACATTACAGTTCTATTTCTGCACATTACAGTTCTATTTCTGTACATTACAGTTCTATTTCTGCACATTACAGTTCTATTTCAGCACATTACAGTTCTATTTCTGCACATTACAGTTCTATTTCTGCACATTACAGTTCTATTTCTGTACATTACAGTTCTATTTCTGCATATTACAGTTCTATTTCTGTACATTACAGTTCTATTTCTGCACATTACAGTTCTATTTCAGCACATTACAGTTCTATTTCTGCATATTACAGTTCTATTTCTGTACATTATAGTTCTATTTCTGCACATTACAGTTCTATTTCAGCACATTACAGTTCTATTTCAGCACATTATAATTCTATTTCTGCACATTACAGTTCTATTTCAGCACATTACAGTTCTATTTCTGCACATTACAGTTCTATTTCTGCACATTATAGTTCTATTTCTGTACATTACAGTTCTATTTCTGCACATTACAGTTCTATTTCTGCACATTATAGTTCTATTTCTGCACATTACAGTTCTATTTCTGCACATTACAGTTCTATTTCTGCACATTACAGTTCTATTTCTGTACATTACAGTTCTATTTCTGCACATTACAGTTCTATTTCTGTACATTACAGTTCTATTTCTGCACATTACAGTTCTATTTCTGCACATTATAGTTCTATTTCTGCACATTACAGTTCTATTTCTGCACATTACAGTTCTATTCTGCACATTATAGTTCTATTTCTGCACATTACAGTTCTATTTCACCACATTACAGTTCTATTTCTGCACATTATAGTTCTATTTCTGCACATTACAGTTCTATTTCAGCACATTACAGTTCTATTTCTGGACATTACAGTTCTATTTCTGCACATTACAGTTCTATTTCTGCACATTATAGTTCTATTTCTGCACATTACAGTTCTATTTCAGCACATTACAGTTCTATTTCTGCACATTACATTTCTATTTCTGCACATTACAGTTCTATTTCTGCACATTACAGTTCTATTTCACCACATTACAGTTCTATTTCTGCACATTACAGTTCTATTTCTGCACATTACAGTTCTATTTCTGCACATTACAGTTCTATTTCTGCACATTACAGTTCTATTTCACCACATTACAGTTCTATTTCTGCACATTACAGTTCTATTTCTGCACATTACAGTTCTATTTCACCACATTACAGTTCTATTTCTGCACATTACAGTTCTATTTCAGCACATTACAGTTCTATTTCAGTACATTACAGTTCTATTTCTGCACATTACAGTTCTATTTCACCACATTACAGTTCTATTTCTGTACATTATAGTTCTATTTCAGCACATTACAGTTCTATTTCTGCACATTACAGTTCTATTTCTGCACATTACAGTTCTATTTCACCACATTACAGTTCTATTTCTGCACATTACAGTTCTATTTCAGCACATTACAGTTCTATTTCAGTACATTACAGTTCTATTTCTGCACATTACAGTTCTATTTCACCACATTACAGTTCTATTTCTGTACATTATAGTTCTATTTCAGCACATTACAGTTCTATTTCTGCACATTATAGTTCTATTTCAGTACATTACAGTTCTATTTCTGCACATTACAGTTCTATTTCACCACATTACAGTTCTATTTCTGCACATTACAGTTCTATTTCTGCACATTACAGTTCTATTTCAGCACATTACAGTTCTATTTCACCACATTACAGTTCTATTTCAGCACATTACAGTTCTATTTCAGCACATTACAGTTCTATTTCAGTACATTACAGTTCTATTTCTGCACATTATAGTTCTATTTCACTACATTACAGTTCTATTTCTGCACATTACAGTTCTATTTCACCACATTACAGTTCTATTTCAGTACATTACAGTTCTATTTCTGCACATTACAGTTCTATTTCACCACATTACAGTTCTATTTCTGCACATTACAGTTCTATTTCAGTACATTACAGTTCTATTTCTGTACATTATAGTTCTATTTCACCACATTACAGTTCTATTTCTGCACATTACAGTTCTATTTCTGTACATTACAGTTCTATTTCTGCACATTACAGTTCTATTTCTGCACATTACAGTTCTATTTCTGCACATTACAGTTCTATTTCTGTACATTACAGTTCTATTTCTGCACATTACAGTTCTATTTCTGTACATTACAGTTCTATTTCAGCACATTACAGTTCTATTTCAGCACATTACAGTTCTATTTCAGCACATTACAGTTCTATTTCAGCACATTACAGTTCTATTTCAGCACATTACAGTTCTATTTCTGCACATTACAGTTCTATTTCTGTACATTACAGTTCTATTTCTGTACATTACAGTTCTATTTCAGCACATTACAGTTCTATTTCTGCACATTACAGTTCTATTTCAGCACATTACAGTTCTATTTCTGCACATTACAGTTCTATTTCAGCACATTACAGTTCTATTTCTGCACATTACAGTTCTATTTCAGTACATTACAGTTCTATTTCTGCACATTACAGTTCTATTTCAGTACATTACAGTTCTATTTCTGCACATTACAGTTCTATTTCAGTACATTACAGTTCTATTTCTGCACATTACAGTTCTATTTCTGTACATTACAGTTCTATTTCTGCACATTACAGTTCTATTTCAGTACATTACAGTTCTATTTCTGCACATTACAGTTCTATTTCAGTACATTACAGTTCTATTTTTGCACATTACAGTTCTATTTCAGTACATTACAGTTCTATTTCTGCACATTACAGTTCTATTTCAGTACATTACAGTTCTATTTCTGCACATTACAGTTCTATTTCACCACATTACAGTTCTATTTCACCACATTACAGTTCTATTTCACCACATTACAGTTCTATTTCTGCACATTACAGTTCTATTTCAGTACATTACAGTTCTATTTCAGTACATTACAGTTCTATTTCTGCACATTACAGTTCTATTTCTGCACATTACAGTTCTATTTCTGCACATTACAGTTCTATTTCTGCACATTACAGTTCTATTTCAGTACATTACAGTTCTATTTCTGCACATTACAGTTCTATTTCTGCACATTACAGTTCTATTTCAGTACATTACAGTTCTATTTCTGCACATTACAGTTCTATTTCTGCACATTACAGTTCTATTTCTGCACATTACAGTTCTATTTCTGTACATTACAGTTCTATTTCTGCACATTACAGTTCTATTTCTGCACATTACAGTTCTATTTCTGCACATTACAGTTCTATTTCTGCACATTACAGTTCTATTTCTGCACATTACAGTTCTATTTCTGTACATTACAGTTCTATTTCTGCACATTACAGTTCTATTTCTGTACATTACAGTTCTATTTCTGCACATTACAGTTCTATTTCTGTACATTACAGTTCTATTTCAGCACATTACAGTTCTATTTCAGCACATTACAGTTCTATTTCAGCACATTACAGTTCTATTTCTGCACATTACAGTTCTATTTCTGCACATTACAGTTCTATTTCTGTACATTACAGTTCTATTTCTGTACATTACAGTTCTATTTCAGCACATTACAGTTCTATTTCTGCACATTACAGTTCTATTTCAGCACATTACAGTTCTATTTCTGCACATTACAGTTCTATTTCAGTACATTACAGTTCTATTTCTGCACATTACAGTTCTATTTCTGTACATTACAGTTCTATTTCTGCACATTACAGTTCTATTTCAGTACATTACAGTTCTATTTCTGCACATTACAGTTCTATTTCAGTACATTACAGTTCTATTTCTGCACATTACAGTTCTATTTCAGTACATTACAGTTCTATTTCTGCACATTACAGTTCTATTTCAGTACATTACAGTTCTATTTCTGCACATTACAGTTCTATTTCACCACATTACAGTTCTATTTCACCACATTACAGTTCTATTTCTGCACATTACAGTTCTATTTCTGCACATTACAGTTCTATTTCAGTACATTACAGTTCTATTTCTGCACATTACAGTTCTATTTCTGCACATTACAGTTCTATTTCTGCACATTACAGTTCTATTTCTGCACATTACAGTTCTATTTCAGTACATTACAGTTCTATTTCAGTACATTACAGTTCTATTTCTGCACATTACAGTTCTATTTCTGCACATTACAGTTCTATTTCTGCACATTACAGTTCTATTTCTGCACATTACAGTTCTATTTCTGTACATTACAGTTCTATTTCTGCACATTACAGTTCTATTTCTGCACATTACAGTTCTATTTCTGCACATTACAGTTCTATTTCTGTACATTACAGTTCTATTTCTGCACATTACAGTTCTATTTCTGCACATTACAGTTCTATTTCTGCACATTACAGTTCTATTTCAGCACATTACAGTTCTATTTCTGCACATTACAGTTCTATTTCTGTACATTATAGTTCTATTTCAGCACATTACAGTTCTATTTCTGCACATTACAGTTCTATTTCAGCACATTACAGTTCTATTTCTGCACATTACAGTTCTATTTCTGTACATTATAGTTCTATTTCACCACATTACAGTTCTATTTCAGCACATTACAGTTCTATTTCTGCACATTACAGTTCTATTTCAGCACATTACAGTTCTATTTCACCACATTACAGTTCTATTTCTGCACATTACAGTTCTATTTCTGCACATTACAGTTCTATTTCTGCACATTACAGTTCTATTTCTGCACATTACAGTTCTATTTCTGCACATTACAGTTCTATTTCTGTACATTACAGTTCTATTTCTGCACATTACAGTTCTATTTCTGCACATTACAGTTCTATTTCAGTACATTACAGTTCTATTTCTGCACATTACAGTTCTATTTCTGTACATTATAGTTCTATTTCAGCACATTACAGTTCTATTTCTGCACATTACAGTTCTATTTCTGCACATTACAGTTCTATTTCTGCACATTACAGTTCTATTTCTGCACATTACAGTTCTATTTCTGCACATTACAGTTCTATTTCTGTACATTATAGTTCTATTTCAGCACATTACAGTTCTATTTCTGCACATTATAGTTCTATTTCTGCACATTATAGTTCTATTTCACTACATTACAGTTATCCCAATTTAAGGTACTTATATATGCAGTAAAAGTACCTGACGTTTCTTTCTGTGACATACTTTTTCTTATTCCAGTCTTTCTAACAGATGCTGCTGGTTTCAGTCAGAGCAGTTCTTCTCCAGCCTCCATCAGTGCCGGCTGCAGCTCCGTTCTAATCATGAGCTTGTTCTTTTTTTTTTTTTTTTCCTGCTGTTCAATTGACATCAAATAACCAAATTCCACCCCCCCTCCTTCCCTTAGCGCCTTCGTATTTGATTTGAGGTTGTGAAATTGCCCTCCAGGATTTGAGGCGAGGGCCGTGGGCCGGCTTTAATGAGCCTGAGGTCCAGCTGTTTTCTGAGGCCATGCCTGGCTCTAATGTGACGGCGGCCTGGCCGTGTGCGCTCAGACTTCCTTCTTCCTCAAATGGCCTCATGATGCCGCCTGATCCGCACAGGCGTTTATTCCAGGCACATGCGGCCACGTGAAAGCAACTGATCAAGTATTCTCTTGCATCAAAGTTGCATAATGAGGATGTGTTTTAAATGATATTCCACAGTCGACCTGATCAGAGCTGACAGCTACATTAACACAACACTCCTGATTCCATATGCGTCCTATATGCACACTTCGGCTGGTTTTACTTATGGATATGTGCGGTTTTCACAGCCACGTTATCCCTCCTGGTCAGAGTTGGGAAGTGCTAAGAATGTTTCAGTGCTTCAAGTTGATTCCCTATTGATTCTGTTATCGATTCTCATTGGATTAGTGACTAAACTATAGTGCAGATGGCTGTTTTTGCATTAAGTCTTTAACCCTTTAACAGCTGCAGTCTCTCCGGTGCTGCATTTTGCGCTTTTCAGCATTTAAATGACCGCAACTCCTGAACTGTTAGTACTAACTCTGGTCATAAACCCATTTACACTTCAATGTCATTTTGCACATTCCCAGTTGGAATATTTCAACTTGTTTTGCACCTTACAGTTCTATTTCAGCACGTTATAGTACTTGACTTAAGAAAAAAAATCTTGAATTAAGCAAAACAAATCTTGAATTAAGAAAAAAAAAAATCTTGAATTAAGCCAAAAAAATAAAACTTGAATAAAGCAAAAAAAAAAAATCTTGAATTAAGCAAAAAAAAACCTTGAATAAAGAAAGAAACGGTAAATTAAGCAAAAACAAAGATCTTGAATTAAGCAAAAAAGAAAACTTGAATTAAGCAAAAAAAAAAAAAAAAAAAAAATCGAAATAAGCAAAAAATCATGAATAAAGCAAAAAAAGAAAAATTTTTAATAAAGGAAAAAAAATATTGAATTAAGAAAATAATCTTGAATTAAGCAAAAAAATTCTTGACTAAAGTAAAAAATCTTGAATTAAGCAAAAAAAAAAAAAAAACTTGACTAAAGCAAAAAGAAAAAAAACAAACTTGAATTAAGCAAAAAAAGAAAAAATCCAGAGAACCATATTACATACATAACCATATACCATATTTTGTATTTTTACTATATATTTTTACAGCGTTTAGAGCATTTTGTGCTAAATGTGTTATAGAAGTACACTTAACTTTGATCTAATGGTTCTAAGGAACTGGGTCTGTGCAGGAACCGGTTCTGGATCCCCGTCCCTGGTCCTACAGTACTGGTCTCCACAGTAGTTCAGCAGGTTCCCTCTTGTTCATGATTACACTGTCAATGTGCAGAAGTGTCCATATATCCAAAGAATGACAGGAATGGGGGGGGGCGAAGACGAAGACACTTCTGTCATCCGATTTATTTTTGTTCGGCGGCTCAACACAGCGGTTAGATAAGAGGAAATATGTCTGCGTACCTCCACTCCTCATCGCTCAGTCCTTTTGTTTCGTGGCGTCCACTTAATCATCTTTTCTTTCATCACCTCTATTCGTCATCGCTTTAAAATATAATGAGAGACGTCTGTGCCGAGGCCAGGTCTGGAATTTCAATCCACAGTCTGCTCTACCTCCGTCTGGCTGCCAGCTACCACACCATCCTGATATGAGACTCAAAAGTGTCTGTTTCACATGGATCATCATTATCGTCGTTGTCGTGTCATGACCTTGATGCTCTGAGGTTGATAGAAAACACCTCATATAACACTCACCTTCATCACATCTGTCTTCATTACAGGGTCTCCACTAGGGATGTAGCGATATGAAAATTTCATATCACGGTTATTGTGACCAAAACTATCACGGTTTTCATTATTATCGCGGTGTTATTGAAATTGTGCTCAAAATGTTCAAAAAGTACTAATACACACACTGAAAGAATTAAACCAAGTTGTATTTAAAAAAAAAAAAAACAAATAAAATAATTGTCACAATGTCCCTTCTGTAGCAGAAACATTCAAATATTAACCCTTAGTGGTCTGAGCCTATTTTGTCTGTTTTTCAGTCCTTTTGATTTTGCCTTTATATACTATATAAACAAATGTTTACTATACCCATGTTTGGGATCTGTTTTTCAGCACAACTTCATTTATATCATCTGCCTATTATTTTTTCACTTTAACTTTAACATTTTACCACACATTTTTCAATATAACTCAACAAATATTGATTGGAATTGAATATAATTTGACAGACACGTGACTGGTACCAAGCTTCAACGTTTTCTGCTGTATGGAACAACCTGGAAACTGTTGAATTTAAACAGAAATAGTCCATCCACACATGTTCAGGGTGCTTGGTGGAGGTTTGTGTTCTCTGAACACTTATTGAAATTGTGCTCAAAATGTTCAAAAAGTACTAATACACACACAAAGAATTTAACCAAGTTGTATTTAAAAAAAATAAATAAATAAAATAAAATAAAATAATTGTCACAATGTCCCTTCTGTTGCAGAAACATTCAAATATTAACCCTTAGTGGTCTGAGCCTGTTTTGTCTGTTTTTCAGTCCTTTTGATTTTGCCTTTATATACTATATAAACACATGTTTACTATACCCATGTTTGGGATCTGTTTTTTTTTTTTCAGCACAACTTCATTTATATCATCTGCCTATTATTTTTTTCACTTTAACCTACTATAAAAACATAAAAGGACAAAAAAAACACAAAAAATATAAAATCGGATTTGAAAAATGTCTAAAATTTATTGCATAAATAACACACAGATGTTTAACGAACCTTTTCAAAGACTTTAAAAGTGAATATTGGTTCCAAATATTAGGTATTTAAAATCAAAATTGTAATAAATTAAAACTATACTCAAATAATTGACATAAAAACATATCTTTACAGAGGGTTTTTTTCCTAAAAGTGCGGTAATCAAACACAGTTATCATGATAATTAGAATTTAAACAGGAATACTAACTGTCTGCAGTTTTACCGCCGTTTATTGTTATACCAGTAATCGTTACATCCTTAGTCTCCACTATTACAGTTATCTGACACAGTGAAGTTAAAGGTCCTGAACAGAGAATTGGTTTAAAGTGGATTGCAGCGACACCTTCAGCCAGAATCTGTGGTGTTTTTAAGGGACACAGACTCCGCTTCCCATGAGCACTAGGGCCTTCTGTTGTTAGGGCCTAACTCTGGCCAAGGTGTTTAGAAGCTAATGACTGCAGACTGGATCCTCTTTACAACTCTGCAGTTCTTTTTTCCACACACTAACTTGCCGGTGCAAAGTGACGTTTGAAACGAGACAACAAGTAAACTTCATAAAGTCCGTTTGTAGCGTAGTTTAAAGGTGCCAGAGACTTTCATGACCAATTTTTCCTCAGATCTGTCCATCCTCAGTCCTGTCCTCAGTTTCATGAATCTGTTCGTCTGTCTGTCATTCCTCAGCTGAATCTCTTCCTCATGGTGAGCAGTTTCTTAGTTCCATCCACCAGAAACAAACCATGTGTTTACAAACAGAGCCGGGAGGGAACTCGGGCATCTGAGGAATTTTGTCACGACGTGCATTTTGGGAAGTGAAGGCTTGCGCCACCGCCTGGCAGCAGCAGCGCAGCCATATGATATTATATGGATGAAACAAACACGACGCAGAAACAGCTGGAGGAATATGCATAGAGGGAAGGGAGCTCCTGCCGTTTCCGTGATTTGTCTTTAGCAGCTGCCGCTAAAATAGCATTTGGAAATAACCTGTTTTGGTGCTGATTATCTCATTTTAAATTGCGGACTACGATCAGGCATATATATAAAAAAAAGACTTTTTCAAGATCATGCAGAAAGTCTGTTCAGCACGTTTAAAATGACCTAAAACTGTCATTAGAATGTTAGAATTCTGACCTCATGTTAAAGATGCCAATGTCTGCTAACAGTGCTAAGCTAACAGAGCTAAGCTAACAGAGCTGTAATGTAAACTATCAGCGTATGCAGCATGTGGACATTAGAAGACACAGTGTTATTTTGAGTGACTATTAAAATAAGTTTCTATGAGTTTTAGTTTGATGTTGAAAACTTGATGATTCCATAAAACAGATGAGAGGAAACCATGAGTTTTATCCTTTATTCAGGGACTGATTCAGTCTGTGCATACACAGGGTTAATTCATGAGTGATTTTGGTAGAACTAAGTGTGTTCTGGTACCAGACTGACCCCTGCTGGTGAGAATTTGGAATATTAATACAATAACATTTAAATAAAACGGTCAAATCAAGTGAGCAAAGCCTCACCATGAACCACTAAAATCTGGACCCTATGATATGTTATAAAAAAAAAAGAAAGAAATACTGGGCGTGCCTAAAGGGTACTCAGTGACATTTTCTTTTATCCTTTTTTTTATTACAGTAAAGTCTGCTGCTGATGTGAAATAAAATATGTCCCATGGGTTTTTCCAGCTCCATCACTATTTCATCTTCATTCACTTCCACGGAAAGAGTTATAGCTATGATTTCCACAAGTAAAAACTGACATTTTGACTGCGAACTTTGTAATTTATGGCTGTTTTAGTAAATATTTCCAGTAATTACCCTGCTTACAGGTTCAAAAATACAATATATTGTATATAAATATCACCAGTTGTATTTCATAGCTGTGGTGTAGCGGTTCTTTTTGTCAGATCGTTGTGTGGATGTAATTTATGTAAAATGTGACTCTGACCTTGTACCCCACACACACCGGTGGGCTGTGGATTACAGGATACAGCGTTTATCAAACGGTGGTGGGACAGCCAGTGGCAGCTTAGCCTTCAGGTGAGATGTGCAGCTCAGACACAACAGGCGAAGAGCGAACAGGACGGTTTCAGATGGAGAACAGCAACATGATCAAAGAGCCCGGGGTCACTGACAGACGTCCAGGGGTTTCAGTCGTTCCTTCAGGTGGAAGTGGAGCTGAGGATGCTGGTTTCAACACAGACAGGAGATAAACTGACACAAGGAAGAAATGATTAAATTTTGGTGGTGACACCCCCCCCCATCACCACCAAAATGTAATCATTTCTTCCTTGTGTCAGTATCAACATTTCCTGAAAATGTCTTGAAAATCCCTCCATAACTTTGGGAGTTATCTTGCTAACAAACAAACAAACAAACAAACAAACAAACAAACAAACAAACATGCACAGTGATCACTGGTGGAGGTAACAAGATGCTCAGTGTGCATTTGTTCATAGTTTGTAAGGAAGACATTATCCATGAAAGTTGCGTTTTTTCTCCATTACTGAACATAATTATGTTTTGAAAATAGTATTCATCCACTGATCCTAAAAGTGAAATTTCCTCATGGTGGGATAAATAAAGTCATATCTTATCTTATCTTCGGGGGGGGGCTGAGACACTGATCTGCTTTGGTGGAGGTCTGCGAATGCTTTTCTAGTTTAAAGGTGCTGGAGACTTTCCTCACCAGTTGTTCATCAGATCTGTCCATCCTCAGTCCTATCCTCATGATGACTGTTCGTCTGTCATTCCTCAGCTGAATCTCTTGCATTACAGTGAACAGTTTCTTAGTTCCATCCACCAGAAAAAAACCATGTGTTTACAAACAGAGCTGGGGGGGAACTCGGGCATGTTTGGAATTTTGTTGCGACGTGTATTGTGGGAAGTGAAGGCTCACTCAGCTGCCTGACAGCAGCATCTGGAACAGACGCAGAAACGGCAGGAGCTCCCTCCTTCTGTGCATGTTCCTGCAGCCGTTTCCGTGTGTTTGTTTCATCCATATAATACCATTTGGTCGTGCTTCCGCTGCAGGTGGCTGCGCGAACCTCCGTTTCCCACAATGCACGTCGCGACAAAATTCCGAAGATGCCCGAGTTCCCTCCGGGGTCTGTTTGTAAACATGTGTTTTGTTTATGGTGATACTGAGGCAGAGGAGTTCTCTCAGACTGCAGTGGAAGCTCGGCTTCCCCTAAAATGACTCCACTTAAATGCTCAAATCTGTTCAGTTGTGTTCGCATTTCATTGACTCCAAATGTGTTGGAACACGTTCATCTCACAGACGAGTTCATTCAGAAACAGCTTCATCCTAAACCACAGACTGGATGTTGTTCACTTCTCCTCCATTCGTGTCTGTGTTTTCTCCTCCATCTCTGCTCAGTGCATTTGTCTGTAGACGCTCAGGGTCCATGCACTTCAATGGGACTGAGTGGAACTGCTTTAAACTGACTCTAAACTGGACCATCATTGGATAAATGCCACGATGTTGTCCCGCCCCCGGACGCTTGGCTTCTCTGGGGGTGAATGGAGCTGTGGGCGGAGCTCGGCCGGGCTGGATGCTGAGCTTCCACGTGCTGATTGGAGGATGGGTCCAAAGGCTGAATCCCGTTTGATTGACAGCTGTTTTCAGATCTGCTCCTTCACTGACACAGTTCAGTTTAATACCGTCACACATTCTGCTGTGAAATCACAGAAACCACTATGAAATGACTTGTTCATTTCTTGCACTGTAAATAAAACACACTCATTGTGCTTCCTTTTTCAGTTTAACATAATTTCAATGTTTTCTTGTTTAGTTGGTACGATAAGGTCACTGAGCATTTTCTTAAAAAGGAACGGAGGACGAATTTATGTTTAAATAACTTGACTTTTTTTTTTTTTAAATGTAAGCCGACAGTGAGCTTCCCCTGTCTGACAGACGAACAGCCGCCACTGAACTGAGGATATGACTGAGGATGGACAGATTTGATGAAAAACTGGTCAGGAAAGTCTCCAGCACCTTTAAGCTTGCATCAGAATCCTAAAGTTGATGTGAGAATCTGTGGACAGCCAGGCGAAGAGAGGGAAGAGTGGTTTTTGTGTAATTTAGATTTTTGGATAGACGTGAGACTGTGGATGCTTTATTTATCAGTTTGATTATTTATAGCCTTCAGCTAAGTCTGGCACGTCTGGAAGAGCGTTGTGTTGTCACTGTTTTTCGGATCCATTTTGGTTCCGGTCTGCATGCGCTCGTCTGCATCACTGGTACCAGTTATTCCGCTGTGAACAGAGAAAACTTGGCTCAGTGTTTGACCCCCCGGGCGGACGGCGAAATGGAAGATGTCACAATGCATTACACACAAATTACCGCCACTGTTCACTCTTTCTTCCGTTCAGATCAATTTCTTTGAAGTCCCGTTCATTCTCTCGACGCTCCTCCACAGAAGTCGATGCACCCAATGTTTTTCACCGCATTACAAACTCCATCCTCCTTTGTAATGAATAACAGCGGCAAATTTATTTGACATTACAGCGATTTCCTTCAGCTCTAATTGTCCTTGGAAAGCAGCAGTCGTGGCACACCATAACAGAAATTGTTCCCCATTCATCAGCCGCTGTAATAAGCTTTATTATGGTAACAACGCTGAAACACTTTCTCTCATCTCTGTCAAGGACAATGGAAATAATTTGGAGTATTTTTAGAAATGTGTACAGATGAATGCAGTAAAAATCATTTGCATAAACTAAAAAAAGCATCATCCTATCATGCAAACACCTTCTGTGCTTAACAGTCTAGCTTCTGTTCACGAGTTTGGACAAAAATCTGCTTTAAGGGGGTGTCATAGATGTCCCACTCATGTCCACTTTAACAGGCGATATTTAAAGGGCTCATATTTGTCTAAACCCACTTTTCTTAGTCTGTGGTTCATTTATTTGTGTGTTTGGACCCTAATAGTTCATACAGCTTGAATTTGAACCCTCCAGCTGCTGCAGAGCTATTTTTATACTCACTATATACACCTGTTCCATTGGCAGATTTTTTTTTTTTTTTTTTTTTTTTTGCTTGAATTAAGTAAAAAAAAAAAAAAATCTTGAATAAGGCAAAAAAAAAAATTGAATGAAGCAAAATAATCTTGAAATAAGCAAAAAAAAAAAAAAAAAAAAAAAAAAATTAAGCAAAAAAAAATCTTCAATTAAGCAACAAAACTTGAATTAAGCAAAAAAAAAAAAATCTTGAATTAAGCAAAAAAAATCTTGAATGAAGTAAATAAATCTTGAAATAAGCAAAAAAAAAATTGGAATAAAGCAAAAAGATCTCAAATTAAGCAAAGAAATCTTGAATTAAGCAAAAAAAAACTTGAATAAAGCAAAAAAATGAATTAAGCAAAATAATCTTGAAATAAGTAAAAAAAAAATTAATTAAGCAAAAAAATATCTTCAATTAAGCAACAAAACTTGAATTAAGCAAAAGAAAAAATCTTGAATTAAGCAAAAAAAAAAAAAAATCTTGAATTAAGCAACAAAATCTTGAATTAAGCAAAAAAAATTGAATAAAGCAAAAAGATCTCAAATTAAGCAAAAAAAAAAATCTTGAATTAAGCAAATAAATTTTGAATTGAGGGGAAAAAATCTTGAATTAAGAAAAAAAAACTTAAATAAAGCAAAAAAAACTCTCAAATAAGCAAAAAAATTAGAATTAAGCAAAAACAATTCTTGAATAAAGCAAAAAAAAAAAAAAAGTCTCAAATTAAGAAAAAAAAAATCTTGAATTAAGCAAATAAGTCTTGAATAAAGCAAAAAAAAAAAAAAAAATCTGCCAATGGAACAAGTGAAAGTTATCTTGTTCAGATTTCTTGAAATCAGATTTTCCAGATCTATTGTCTCTAAATCAGTTCTTCTATCTCACTGACAAGTTCCTCTTGAGGTGATTGTGTCTGATTTTAAGTCTGATGAGATATTTGGACTAGAAATAAGAAAAATACACTTGGTTTAGATTTTTTCCAGTGTTTCTATTCACATTTGTTTGTTATTACTTGTCATTTTCTGTTTTTTTATGGATGTAAAATAGCAAAAGCATCCACTAAACTCAAATATCTACCAATACTCAAACATCTGTCAAGGACAATGGACATAATTTAGAATGTTTTTAGAAATCTGTCCAGATGAATGCAGTAAAATCATTTGCATAAAGTTAAAAAAGCATCGTCCTCTCATGCAAACACGTCCTGTGCTTAACATTTTTACTCCTGTTAATAAGTTTGAACATTATTGAAGAAAACAGCCTCATGTACGTTTGTTTGTTGGACATTATTTGACTTGACTCGAATCCTTCAGAACGTCTGATGTGTAAAATTGTGCACCTACTTCATGTGAATTAAATCAAAGTCGCCCAGGATCACAGTTGGGTCTTTAATATGCTTTATGGTTTTTCTTAGAGCAGATAAAACTGTTTTAATAATTACCAACAAGTCTTTGAGATGGAACAAGTGTGTTTGCCTTCTTCCTCGTGTATCTTATGACCTGAATTACTGAGAAAAAACTTCAGTGGGAAGGGACTTAAAAGCTTTTAGAAAGATGCTGTTTATGCAGTTTGTCTTTCATACTGTAGCTGATATGAAATGGTTTTATTTTTTTGTTTCTGCAGGAGCTGGAGCAGCAGTTTGAGAGGGAGCGTCTGTCACTGGAGGAGCAGAAGACGCTCCTGAGGCAACAACTGGACGAACTCAGAGACGAACTGACGTCCAAACTGACCGCAGCCAATGAGGAGGTACGCATTCACACCACCTGTAGGGCGGGGGGGCCGTGTGTCATCGGTTCTTTTCATATTCAATTGAAAATCCAGTCGGAAAATGAAAAAATGGCTCATTATTTCATTATTCATGTACAAATTCAAAATCAAAAAACTAGTTGTTTTTCATTCTTTCCATTGTACGCAGATTAAACACTGGAAATAAGCAAATGGACCAAATGTGGAATCCGTGTATCATTTGTTCTTTTCATATTTAATTGAGAATCAACAATCGAAAAACAAAAAAAAATGACTCTTTATTTCATTATTCATGTACAAATCGTTCATTCGTAGGAATCTTTGTGACTTCTGGAATTTTAACCCTTTCATGCACGAATTATGAGAACCTCAGTCAAGATATTTTTCTTGAGTGTTTTTATTCCTTTATAGGCATGAAAGAAAAAATAATGTGATTGAATTTTTTTAATGAACCTATTTTTCATGGAATTACACAAATGTCCACTCAGCTGGACATCATGCATTTAATTTTAGAAGCAAAGAAACATGTATTTATTGATATACTATGAGGTAAAAACATTTTTAATGCTGCTAATTTTATGTTTTCTGACATTTTAACAATACCTGCATATAGATACTATGGAAAAAAAAAAATAAATAAATAAATAAAACAAAACTGTTAATTACAGTTTAATATCAATTAGCTTTTTTTTTTTTTTTTTTACAGTCAAACATGTTAGTGCAGATCAGATTTATCTAGAGCAGCAAATTTACAGTAATGGTATGAATTACAGTGTATGGGATGATCCATAAGCGTCCACTGTGTTGGCTGATATGGAACTAAAACAACAAAATCCAAAAATATATAAGAGAACCCCGTTAAACAGCTGTCCACTGTAGTGACCACTATGCATGAAAGGGATATAGTGCTTTTCTTGACACCCAAAGCGCTTTACATTATTGACCCGTTATTCATTCGCTCTCACATTCACACTCTCAGATTAACTCAAATTAATCTGTAAATGCTAATCGTTAGCGATCTTTTTCCCATTCATTTAAATGTATAATGCCATGTAAATGTACTAAGGCAGTGAACAGAACTCAGACGTATTTCGTTTGTATGTTGCAGTTTTACAGTGAGTCTGCAGTAACAGATTTGGACACAAGTTTTAGGCGTTTTTTTGTGTAAGTTATATTTGCACAGTTTTAGGGTCAATGGAAAAGCGCCTGCTGTGGTATTTTTCTGTGCTCTTAATGTGTTTCCTTATTAACACCAGGCGCCTGAATCCTGAGCTTCTATAAATAATACTCCTGACCTGAATGTTGAATAGTGTTTTCCATTGAACAGATGAAGTAAACACTATTTTTCTTGTCATAAAACCTGCTGACAAACCAGGTGAGGGTCACATTCACGTGTGGAGCCTCCATTTTGGAAAAAAAGTCTCTATAATGTCCAAAATCAGCCAGCGTAAAATAAACAGCGTGGACCCGAGCCCAGAGGTTGTTGCTGTTAAACTGCTAATTGGCTTAAAGGCGCTGGTGTTATTGAGAACAGGATGAGTCTGAAAGCCTCAGCCCATTATTCCTGAACCTGCAGCTGCCTTTGTTTGAACGGCCCAGCAGGGAAATAAGCAGGCATTTACTGGAGAAGTTAATGGATAAAAGAACACGTTACTGCAAAGATTCATCTGTGCTAGAATGTTGAATGAGCAGAAAATGACCTTTAGCTTGTTCTGTGAGGCTATTATTTTATTATTTTATTATTTTTAGCTTTCACATTCAACTTTGCAAAATGGCTCCTGAGTCAAGCATGAGCAGGTTTTTATTTTTACCTCCACCAGAAGGTACTGTGATCACTTTGCTTTGTGTGTTTGTTTGTTTTTTAGCAACTTTAGGGGAAAACTCTTCCACCCATCTTTTCCAAATCTTCCCCACAGATAGGCCTAGGCCCTGGGACCAACCCAGTACAATTTGGTCCCAGTAGGCCAAAGTTCAAGGTCACAGCAAGGTCACAACATCTACAATTTTCCATCTTTCATCATTGAGCAATTTTCCAAAATTCCTCAAAAATTCAAAATGACTTCAATTAGCCTCCAGTTGGATCCACCTGTAGCTTAGAACAATATCTTGTATCTGGAACTAAATTGTCCACATCCACTGTGGAATGTGGACTCTGTGGAGATTTACATTTAACACTGAGAATCCCATTTACACACATTTAAAATTAGAACTCAACAAATATTGATTGGAATTGAATATAATTGGACAGACACATGACTGGTACCAAGCTGCAACTGTTTCTGCTGTATGGAACAACCTGGAAACTGTTGAATTTAAACAGAAAGAGTCCATCCACACATGCACACTGTTCAGGGTGAAGGAGGAGGTTTGCGTTCCCTGAACACTTGTTGAAATTGTGCTCAAAATGTTCAAAAAGTACTGATACACACACTGAAAGAATTTAACCAAGTTTGATTTGAAAATAAATAAATAAAATAACTGGCACAATGTACCCTCTGTGTCAGAAACATTCAAATATTAACCCTTAGTGGTCTGAGCCTGTTTTGTCCGTTTTTCAGTCCTTTTGATTTGGCCTTTATATACTATAGAAACAAATGTTTACTATACCCATGTTTGGGATCTGTTTTTCAGCACAACTTCATCTATATCATCTGTCTATTATTTTTTTCACTTTAACCTGCTATAAAAACATAAAAGGACAGAAAACACACACACAAAAACAATCTGATTTGAAAAATGTTATAATTTATTGCATAAATAACACACAGATGCTTAACGAACCTTTTCAAAGACTTTAAAAGTGAATATTGGTTCCAAATATTAGGTATAGAAAATCCAACTTGTAATAAATTAAAACTATACTCTAATATTTGACATGAAAGCAGATCTTTCCATAGGGTTTTTTCCCCTAAAAGTGCGGTAATCAAACACGGTTATCATGAGAATTAGAATTTAAACGGTAATACTGACCATCTGCAGTTTTATCGTTTTACTGGTAATTGTTACATCCCTAGGTGGGGGTGGGAGTGGGGGTGGGGGGGGTTTGGATGGAGGTAATGCTCTGCGTTTGCCTGTAGGTGTCTCGGCTGCAGCAGGAGGTCCAGCAGGGGGAGCAGGACATCGGAACAGCCGAGGGACAGATCTCCACCCTGAAGGAGGCGCAGGACAAACTGTTGGAGGAGCTGGACGCCACCAGAGCCCGACTGAGGGAGACCAGCAACCTGCTGACCGCACTGCAGGTCAGTTCAGACGTCCACCCCACTCACATGACAGTCTGAGAACATTCAGGAGATAGGGAAAAGGGAAATGAGACTTAGCTTTCACTTTTACTTCCACGAAGTACAAGCGGCACAGATCGCTAGCGTACACCCCCCCGCTCAGCAGTGCTAGGTAGCTCAACTCGACAGGTCGGGTGTTTGGACAGGACACCGGCTCTCCGTGGTTCTTACCAGGTTGTCAGACTAAGGCAGAGCCGGTGTCCTGTCCAAACACCCTACCTGTCGAGTTGAGCTACCTAGCGCTACTGAGCATGTGCATGCCCCTAAGCGTTTTCACAGTTTAAATGCCCATCGATTTGTGCTCCCCCAGGCAGAAGTGAGTCATATTTTGTACGTAGATTTCTTTTATTGTGCCTTTTGAGCAGTAAGCATGGAAGCAATTATGTGCACGAAAGATAGACGTAGAATATTGATGTGAGATGATAACAGCGTAAGGAAGTTCTCATTGTATGATGTAGCGTTAAGTGCGTGGGTCAGGTGGGTGTTGATGGCGTTTAGATTATTGTTTTAGTTAGTTCAACAGACGCCAATAATGGTAGCCTACCATGTAATGGACTACATCTATGTGAACAGTTCCTGTTGACAATGTTCCATATGAACATGGCCTGGGTCAGATTTGAAAAAAATTGGAGTTGTGCTGTTCAAACTGTCTTCAACAGATCGGATACAGGTCACATAGGAGTAAAAAAATCGTATTTGGTCCACATTTGCCTGCATTCTGAACGTAGCCACTGGGGGTTGATGCTAGAGCCACATGTGGTCCCAGAGCCACAGCATGCACCCCTGAACTACAGGGTGGGGAGGCCCAATGTACAATGAACCTTTAGTTGTTTTTTCTCAGCAGACACTACGTCAGCCAAACATATACTGATGTCATAATCATACCTAACACTATTATCCATACCTTTTCACAAACTTTCGCCCATATGAGTAATCAGGAAAGCAAACGTCAAAGAGTGTGTGATTTGCTGAATGCACTCGTCACACCAAAGGAGATTTCAAAAATAGTTGGAGTGTCCATAAAGACTGTTTAGAATGGAAAGAAGAGAATGACTATGAGCAAAACTATTACCAGAAAGTCTGGAAGTGGAGGAAGTAACAAAAAACGTACCAAAGCTTTTATTAACCCTTTCATGCATAGTGGTCACTCCAGTGGACAGCTGTTCTACAGCTGTTCTCTTGTATATTCATGGGTCAATATACACGCAAAAAGCCTATGATGTCGTACAGATAACACGCCAATTTACCATCAAAAGTGGCGTGCATATTGACGCAAAGTCATGACATCACATTGCATGGATTTTGTTTTAGTTCCATATCAGCCAACACAGTGGACAGTTCTGCACCATCCCATACACTGACATTTATGCCATTACTGTATCTTTGCTGTTCTTGATAAAGCTGGTCTGCACGAACATGTTTGAGTGTAAATCAATTTTCAGTCACTAGGCTGTAATTAACAGGTTACTTAAACAGAAAGATTATGTTTATATATTATCTTCATGAAGTGAGTAATAACTAGTATTAGAGTATGATGAAATGTGAGAAAACATCAAATCTGCTGCATTTAAAATATTATTATTACCTCCGCCAAGGAGGTTATGTTTTTGCCAGGGTTTGTTTGTTTGTTTGTTTGTCTGTTTGTCTGTCCGTTAGTGTGCAACATAACTCAAAAAGTTAGGGACAGATTTTGATGAAATTTTCAGGGTTTGTTGGAAATGGGATAAGGAAGAAATGATTAAATTTTGGTGGTGATCGGGGGTGGGGGGGGCCCACGGGGGGGGGGCGCAGACCTCCGCCAAGGCTGATCAGTGGCCCCCCCGTGGGCCCCCCCACCCCCGATCACCACCAAAATTTAATCATTTCTTCCTTATTCCATTTCCAACAAACCCTGAAAATTTCATCAAAATCTGTCCCTAACTTTTTGAGTTACGTTGCACACTAACGGACAGACAAACAAACAGACAAACAAACAAACAAACCCTGGCAAAAACATAACCTCCTTGGCGTGGGGGGGCCCACGGGGGGGGGCCACTGATCAGCCTTGGCGGAGGTCTGCGCTCTCCGAGTGCTTCTAGTTTCATAGTTTTTACACAGTTTATCACTTTCTGATATTGAGTTTTAAATACATGTTTCTTTGCTTCAAAAATTAAACACACGGTGTCCAGCTGAGTTGACATTTTTGTAACTCCATGAAAAATAGGTTCATTAAAAAAAAAAAATTCTATTGCATTGTTTTTTTCATGCCTAAAGACGAAAAAAATCTTGTCTATGGTTCTCCTAATTCATGCGTGAAAGGGTTAAAGCTCTCACATCCAAAATCCTAAAGGATCCAACCAAATCCATGAGAAAAATGACAATTGAACTTGAGGTAGACAACAAGAGCGTTAGAAATGCAGTAAAATAGGATTTGAAGTTAAAGTCTTACACAAGAACACCAAAACACTTGTTGACAACAGCTATGAAGGAAAAGAGTTTGGAAAGGTGCAAGAAAATTCTGACATGGTTCAAGAAAAAGTCCTCCATTGTAACGATCTTTTCAGATGAAAAGATCTTCACTGTCGATGCTGTTCTGAACCGCAGAAATGGCAGATTTATCGCAAAATCCAAAGCTGAGGTTAAGGGGACATTCAGAACAAAACATCCTGCTCAAGTTCTGGCTTTTGGTGCTGTGGCTTCCGATGGAAAGAAAATGTCTATAAAATTCTACAAAACTGACGAAAAAATCCATGTTAATACTTTACTACAAGACTCTGAGATACCAGGTGTTGCCGTGGCTTAAAGCAAACTACCCAGATGGAAATGATGGATGGACACAGGATGGTGCTCCAGCCCACACAGCCAGAAAAATACAAGACTTCTGCAAATCCAACTTTAGCAATTTTTGGGAATCCTGTTTATGTCCGCCTTCTAGCCCAGATCTAAACCCTCTGGATTCTGCTGTTTGGGGCGTTTTAGAACATGCACCAATAGAACATCACACAGCAATGTCCACTTTCTTAAAGATACTACAGTGTACTCTCGTTAAACCGCCCGCCGTTATACCGCCATTTCCGCCTATCGCCATCTGCCAGCCCAGTTCCATGCACAAACAACACTTATACCATTGATTTCCCGACCGTTATACCGCCAGCGTGATTGCCATCGAGTACACATAAATTTTAACAATGCACTGAAACAAACGCGCCAGACGCTGATCGCGACAAGCTACGAGTAGGTCTACGGAACGGCCACCGTTCATTTATCGCAGAACACTCAGTAGGTCAGGATGTCGGGAAGAGGACGTGGGATTAAGCCAAAGCCTCAAGATGATGGGGTGTCATTTCCCGACACGGTATAATAATGCTTAAAATGTTTCCCCACTTTAAATGATCCCTTACAACATAACAGAATCAAGATTTATTTAGAAACGCAATTAGAACGGGTTAATGGAGGCAGCATAGACATCATATAGTAAAGACATGCACATTATGGACGCAACCCGTTGTGACGGCATTTTCGCTATACCGCCAATTTGGCCGTGAACGGAAGTTGGCGGTTAACTGAGAGTAGACTGTATTAAAGAAGAATGGGAGAAGTTGTCACCCGAATATTTGAGGAACACTTGCACAAGTTTCAGGAAGCGTGTGAAGGCAGTTATTGAGGAAGAAGGAGGACACATAGAATAAAAACATTTTCTATTATGGACATTTTCTTGTGGCAAATAAATTCTCATGACTTTCAATAAACTAATTGGTCATACACTGTCTTTCAATCCCTGCCTCAAAATATTGTACATTTTGCTTCCCCACCCTGTAGAATCAAACCTGGGACAATGAATGGATTTACTAATAACTGTCTTCCACTTAATGCCAAAAATGTATCCGATTACAACAAAGGCGTGTGTGCTTATGTGATGAAGTGAAGCGGGCTTCAGGTCAGTTTGTGTGCGCAGACCCAACTGTCCTCCCATGAACACAGTGGGTTTGGAGGCTTAGACTGTCACCGCTGTGTTGGAGGGTTGATAGCGCCAGCAGCCAGCGTTTGGTTCTGGCAGTTGGCTTTGTCATTTCAAAAGGCTTTAACCTTTTTCACGCTACAAAAAAAAAAAAAAAAACATCCAAAAATATCCAAAAGCTTTTAGTGTTGCCTACAGAATTAAATTCCTGTCAGTGTAGAAAAGCCTCTGAGGGAACATTTAGGCAAGTGTGTGTGTGTGTGTGTATGTGTGTGTGTGTGTGTGTTTTTCAGGGTGAATTGGAGACCCAGAAACGTCAGCACGAAGCCAAACTCATCACCACCAAAGAAGAAGAGAAGCTGAAGATGGATAAGATGGCTCTGGAGCTGGAGCTCAAATGGACCGAAACACTCAGGTGTGTGAGCGGGAAACGCACACTTCAGCTGTGTGTGGTCTGGTACCGACGACCAGGCGTGGACTGGACGTGTGTGGTCTGGTACCGACGACCAGGCGTGGACTGGACCGTGTGTGGTCTGGTACCGACGACGGGGCGTGGACTGGACCGTGTGTGGTCTGGTACCGACGACGGGGCGTGGACTGGACCGTGTGTGGTGTGGTACCGACGACGGGGCGTGGACCGGACCGTGTGTGGTGTGGTACCGACGACGGGGCGTGGACTGGACCGTGTGTGGTGTGGTACCGACGACGGGGCGTGGACTGGACCGTGTGTGGTCTGGTAGCGACGACGGGGTGTGGACTGGACCGTGTGTGGTCTGGTACCGACGACGGGGCGTGGACTGGACCGTGTGTGGTGTGGTACCAACGACGGGGCGTGGACTGGACCGTGGACGGGGACAGGAGTGTCTGTTTGCATGTGTCACACACTGGTTAACCCTTTAAACACCAAAACTGTGACAACCAACATGAAACAGACCATAATAACTTCAGATAGAGTTCCACCATGTTAGTACCACCTCCCACCAGCAGAGGGTGGACATGTGCCCCTGCACCACTAACACCATTAGATTAGATTAGATTAGATTAGATCAGATTAGATTAAACTAGATTGGACTAGATTAGATTGAACTAGATTAGATTAGATTAGATTGGACTAGATTAGATTAGATTAAACTAGGTTGGACTAGATTATATAATATTAGATTAGATTAAACTTGATTGGACTAGATTAGATTAGATTAAATTAGATTAGGTTAGATTTGATTCGATTCAGTTCGACTAGACTAGACTACATTACATTACATTACATAACATTAGATTAGATTAGACTAGATTAGATTAGGTTAGATCGGAGTACATTTACTCTCATCACAAACTTAGAGTCAAACCCAGTATTTTTGTCATGAACAGTATGATTTTATCTGTAAATACTTCCACTATACAGCTTTCAGAAATGTTGATTTCAAAATTGAATATTTTTTGAAAAAAAAACCCAAAAAAAACAAACTGGTGCTGTGTTAGAATCCACAGACCCCACAGAATGAATGGACTGTTTTTAGGTGTGATCGTGGACAGTTGACACAGTGGCTCTAAATGGTAGAACCCCCCCCCCCATCCATGAAATGTAATTACGTGTGACTCGCACCTCTCCACCCAGTTGAGAACCACTGATCTGGTTTCTTTCATTTTTGACAAGTTTCAGTTCTAACACAACTTCACATCCAGGTCTGTGGAAATATAAAAACACTGACCTTTACCAACACAGACCAAACAGAGAGTTTAGGAAAAAGGACAAGAAGGAAAAGAAGGAAAAGAAGGAAAAGAGTCCAGAGGACACCAACGGAAAACAACTGCAGTCAAACACCAGGAGAGGAGCTCACAAACCATCCTCCTCCTCCTCCTTCTCCTCCTCCTCCTCCTCTCCCCTCCTCCTCCTCCTCTTCCTCCCCCTCCTCCCTCCTCCTCCTCCTCCCCCTCCTCCTCCTCCCCCTCCTCCTCTTCCTCCTCCTCCTCCTCATCTTCCTCCTCCCCCTCCTCCTCTTCCTCCTCCTCCTCCTCCTCCTCCTCCTGCTCCTCTTCCTCCTCCTCCTCCTCTTCCTCCTCCTCCTCCTGCTCCTCTTCCTCCCCCTCCTCCTCCTCTTCCTCCTCCTCCTCCTGCTCCTCCTCCTCCTCCTGCTCCTCTTCCTCCTCCTCCTCCTCCTCCTCTTCCTCCTCCTCTTCCTCCTCCTCCTCCTCCCCCTCCTCCTCCCCCTCCTCCTCCCCCTGTATCCATCCTTGTGCATTACCCTGTCGTCTACCTGACACATGAACACTCCTTCAGTCAGTCAGAACAAAGGACTCCTCAGTCTAATTCCAAACCAAACAAAAGGAAACAGTATTAGATCCACTAATTTCACAGATGCTTTCAACATGAAGGTCTAAAAATAGCTGCTTCAAAGGCAGATTAGAGGATGTCTGTTCTAATATTCACTCTGCTCTGCTCACAAATTATCTGCAGACGCTTCATTTAGGGTTCTTAATAAATCAGCCAACTTATAATAGAGCTGAGTGTGAAAAGTACGAGAGGAACACAAAAAATACACACTATGTGGACAAAAGTATGTGGACGTGTGTTTGTTTTCTACAAAACTATAATGACTGATGTCAGAATATAGTTTTATATTGAGGTAAATGTCATTGCATTGGTTAGTTTGGGTTAAATTGTTATATCTGATTTCAAAATGCCTTAGAGATGGTTTTGACTTAATTATTTATTTATTTTTAAATCCATGACAATGATTTTAAATTGGAAAATTTTTGGTTGTTTTTGCTCATTATGATGTTCTTTTCTTCATTTGTGTTCATTTTGATGCTCTTTTTATTGTTTTTGATGCCTATGTTGTTCATTTTTTATATATTTTTTTGTTTATTCTGTTCATTTTACAAATTTTTTAAACTTTTTTTTATCCATGACTATGATTTTAAATGTTCTTCCTCTAAATTTCTCAAATATTTTTTCTGCTCTGACTGTAAATAATAATTTTCTACCACAACTCAGCATCTACTTCCTTTTTTTGTCTGTGTTTTGTTCATTATAATGCTCTTTTCCTCATTTTTGTTCATTTTGAGGCTTTTTTGGTCATTTTTTTAATGCTTGTGTTGTTCTTTTTTGTTCATTGTCAAGCTTATTTTGTACATTTTTATGAATTTTGTTTGCTTATTCTCTTAGTTTTTACTGATATATATATATATATTTTTTTGCTAACCATCTACTTTCTTCACATTTCACTTGGGAGGAAAAATCTCCTATTAAACTTTAAGGAAATAATGACTTTTTTTTTTTATGTCAAATCATCATGAACAGGACATCTTAAATTTCTAAACATTTTTCCTGCTCTGACTGTAAATAATAATTTTTTTAACACAACTAACCATCTACTTTTTTGTCTGTATTTTGCTCATTATGACGCTCTTTTCTTTATTTTTGTTCATTTTGAAGCTTTTTTGGTTCACTTTTTTTGCTTGTGTTGCTCATTTTTCTTCATTGTGAAGCTTTTTTTGTTAGTGTTAATTCTTTTTCATTAATTTTGATGCCTCTGTTATTCATTTTTATTAATTTTGTCGCTTATTCTATAATATTTTACAGATTTTTGTTTTTTCTAACCATCTACTTTCTTCACTTCTTACTTAGGAAGAAAAATTTTCCGTTAAACTTTAAGGAAATATTGATGCTTTTATCTCTAATCATCATAAACAGGACATCTGACAGCTGTAGACATGATGTGTCCCAATATTTATATCCATATATGTTTATGTTTATGCATTTGGCAGACGCTTTTTTCCAAAGCGACTTACAGGGGAAAACCAATTAAATCACTCAATCAATCAAATTTTATTTATATAGCACCAGATCACAACAAAAAAGTTATCTCATGACACTTTATATATAGAGTTGGTCAAAAACCAGACTCTAAGCCAATTTACAGAAACCCAACAGAATCCTCCATATAGTTTAGAAACATCAATATTTCCTTGATGTGAAGAAAGTAGTTGGTTAGTTGTGGTAGAAAATTACTATTTTCAGTCAGAGCAGGAAAAAGATTTGAGAAATTTAGAGGAAGAACATTTGAAATCATAGTCATGGATTAAAAAAAAAAAAAAAAAAATCAGTATTGAGAGAAATTAAGTCAAAACCATCTCTGAGGCATTTTAGAAGCAAAGATAACAATTTAAACCAAACTAACCAATGCAATAATACTTATCCCAATATAAAACTATATTCTGACATTAGTCATTATTGTTTTGTGGAAAAGAAACACCTGAATCCAACGTGTCCACATACTTTTGTCCACATGTATATATATATTCCTCTGCTCTCTGTGGTTCATTCTTCATTCTAATAAACTGAGAAGCTTCTTCTTAAACAACAATAACAACAACTGCCTTTTCTTTCCAGTCACACCAGGCCGCTGTAAATTCTTCGAATGGGAATGATGAAGCGATCAGCTGATTGTTCCGTTACACCTCCACCATATGTGTCACACACATAAATACACACCTTAATTGAGCATCTGTGCTTCGAACACTAACACATCTCTGATTCCGTCCAATTAGCCCACTTTACTCTGACAGCTCCTCCACCATTCCTATATACCGCCTCAGTTCTTTGACTCTTCCTCCATCTGCCCTCGTCTCCCTCCTCTCCGGGCAGATGCGATAGAACAACGCTTTAGTTTTCACATCAGAGCTCCTGGAATCCCCAGGCCTACGTTCAAGAGGAGGACGTGGATGATGACACGTGACGGCCAACGTGAGTCCGTGTCTCTCCAGTCTGACACTCTGCGGAGCTCAAAGTGACAAAAAAAAAAACCGTGTTGCTTCGATATTTCATTTAACAGCTGCCATTTTAACTCCCACACACGTTTTACACCAGAGTCGCACACAATCAGAACATACCGACATGTAAGAGCAACCACGGATGCACTTTGAAGGCCCGTATACACCTCATATATGATCAGAAGCAGCAGGAGTTCACACATTTTCACTCAAGTAGAAGATTAAGAACCCTCTGGTAAAGGGAAAATGATCAAACCCATAAAATAAAATAAAAAAAAACATTAAAACCTGAAATATTAGACTCAGAATCGTCTTTATTCAAGAAGAATGTGAACACAGACAAGAAAATCTTTGCCTGTAGTTGTTGTCTGTAGTAAATTCTAAATTCTAAAGATATAATAAAGAATTTAAGGAAAGTAAAATCCTCTGCTTATCATTAGGGGGGGGCGTAATATCAAATACCACATTAGCCCTGATTTTTGGATGCAACAAGATGTTCTAAGCACTCCTGTGTAAGTTTTTTTTTTTTCATTTTCGTCCAAAAACGCCCCCCCTACCCTGAAAATTACTTTTTTAACTCTGAAAATCTCACCTTTCCCAGCTTCTCCACTCTGTTGTCCAGTGCAGTGTATAAATCTGTTCATGATGGGACAGTTCATGATCTTGTCGGTGCCACAGTGTATGGTCAGAGTACTGTGGACTAGGAACAGTCTAATCATTAGACTGTTCTGACATTAGACTCTAATGTCAAGGTCATGTTGGAGGTTAAAGGTCACCAAAATGCCTAGTTTTTTTCATAAATTCATACCATTCTGACATTTGATCAAATCTGTCCTCAGTTCTGTTCCTCTGGTTTCCTGGTGGGACCCCCCCCCCCAGGCCTTTGGCCCTTTACAGACACAGTACAGACTAAAGATTCCAACATGGACAGAACATTTGAATTTGCCGCCATTAGTGTGGAGGGAACACTAGCACTTCATTCATTCATTCATTCATTTTCTGAACCTCCTCTCTAGGTCATGGGGGTGGAGCCTATCCCAGTGACTTATGGGTGAAGGCGGGGTTCACCCTGGACATGTGACCAGTTCATCACAGAGACAAACGATCACTGTCACATTCACACCTATGGGTGATTTAGATTAACCCATCAACCTATCAGTGCATGTGTTTGGATGGTGGGAGGAGCCAGAGAAATGTCCCACCCTCATGGATTAAAGGTCACACCCCCATCGACTTGTGTTGGAATCGAACCCAGGACCTTCTGTCTGTGAGGCACCGGTGCTATCCACTGCACCACCGGGGGCGGCTGTGGCTCAGATGGTAGAGCGGGTCATCCAATAACCGAAGGGTTGGTGGTTCGAATCCCACTCTATCTATGTGCTGTTGTGTCCTTGGGCAAGACACTTCACCCTCCTTGCCTCCAGTGCTGCTACTCACACTGGTGTATGAATGTGTGAATGTTTGGTGGGAGGGGCCACGCTTCTGTCAGTCTGGCCCCCCCCAGGACAGCTGTGGATACAGGTGTAGTTTACCACCACCAGAGGGAGGATGTGAGAGCGAATGAAGAATGGATCCACTGTACGCACTTTGAGTATGCGTTCATAGAAAAGTGCTATAGAAATCTAATCCATTATTATTATCACTGTGTCGCCCACAACAGCACATACACATGGAAATGTCAGTCATGTCAAACTACCGTCTGTTCTTTTGTCATGTCTGTATGGAGAATCCATGAGTAAACAGTTGTATTTCATGTGTCTGATTGAATGTCAGCTGTTTGTGGTCAGTAGATGTGTTCTGAGGAGAGAACCTGAGCCCAACATTTGGAAGAACCCACATGAACAGCTGAGTTCCATCTAATATGCATTTGGACCATTTGGGTGACCTTTGACCTAGAACTGGACCTTGACTCTACACCTTTTGTAGTGTAAAGCACTGAAGACATGACATGTCTGACAAAAAAACATCTAAGGGCCCAGCATGAGCAGACTGACACATTGTACGTTATCAAAAGTGAAGAAGGTTTGAAAGTTGACAAAAACTCTACGTTTTTAGGGTTGAAAAAGTAATTTTCAGGGTGGAGGGGTTTGGGCTTGATTTGAAATTTTTTCACATTTTTGTTTTCCCAAGACATGGGAGTATTAGAAAATCTGGGCTAAAGTTGAATCTGAACATTGTCCTGAAATAAGCCCCCCCCCCCCCCCCACACACACACACACACACACACACTTATATATAAACTGTATGCATAAAGACACAATATCAACTTATATCCAACTTTTTTTTACATCCTCTTCATCAGTTCATCCCAGGGGCCAGATTGGACCCTTTGGCGGGTCGGTTTTGGCCCATGAACCTTATGTTTGACACCCCTGCTTCACCCGGACCGTTCTGTTGGATGTATGTAAATATAATGTGTGTTTTTTGTGTTGTTTTGTAGGCAGGAGTGTAAGAAGCTGCGTGAGGAGCTGAGGGAGGACCATGAGGAGGACAAGGCCTCGGCTCTGGCTCAGCTGACACAAAGCAAAGAGCAGGAGATGAGCAACGCCAGGGAGAGCTGGCAGAGGAAGGTGGAGGACCTGCTGGAACAGGTACCAGCTCACACCACATCCTGTCCGTCTGCAGTCTGTTTCTGAACCACCCAGACCGAAAACTGGCCTCCGTCTGCCAGTCCTGTTACCGTTTGTTCGGTCTGTGCGTCGTCCTTCACACCACTGATTGAACTAGAAACTGATTCAGTATTTTTCCACTAACTGATTTTTAGACAATAGATCTGGAAAATCTGATTGTCAAGAAGCCTTACCAAGATAATTTTCACTTGTTCCATTGGCAGATTTTTTTTTGCTTAAGTTAAGCAAAAAAAAAAAAAAAAAATCTCGAATTAAGCAAAAAATCTTGACTAAAGCAAAAAAAAAATCTTGAATTAGGCCAAAAAAATCTTGAATAAAGCAAAAAAAAAAAAAAAAATTGAATCACGCAAAAAAAAAATCTTGAATTAGGCAAAAAAAAAATCTTGAATAAAGCAAAAAAAAAAAATTGAATCACGCAAAAAAAAAAATCTTGAATAAAGCAAAAAAAAAAATGGAATTAGGCCAAAAAAAATCTTGAATCAAGCAAAAAATAAAATCTTGAATTAGGCCAAAAAAAAATCTTGAATAAAGCAAAGAAAATATCTTGAATTAGGCCAAAAAAATTAAATCTAGGAAAACAATCTTGAGTCAAGCAAAAAAAAAATCTTGAATAAAGCAAAAAAAATATTGAATTACACAAAAAATATTGAATCAAGCAAAAAAATATTGAATCAAGGAAAAAAAAACGCGAATCAAGCAAAAAAGATCTTGAATAAAGCAAAAAAAATCTTGAATTAGGCCAAAAAATCTTGAATCAAACAAAAAAAAAAATCTTAAATCAAGCAAAAAGAAAAAAAAAATTGAATAAAGAAGAAAAATCTTGAATTAAGCAAAAAAAAACAAACTTATATTAAGCAAAAAAATAATAATCTTGAATTAAGCAAAAAAAAGAATTTTGGCGAAATTGTCATTTTTCCATTCTGTAAATTTTTATGTGTAAGTTCTATTTACACAATTTGAGGGTCAATGGAAAAGCGACTACTGTGGTATTTTTTTCTTAATTCAAGCAAAAAATCTGTCACTGGAACACGTGAAACCAGCGCACGAGAATATACCGACATGATAGAATATTTAAAAAAGCATTAAAACCTGAAATATTAGACTCAGAATCGTCTTTAAGAAGAATGCGAACACAGATGAGGATCATGAGGAGGACGAGGCGTCGGCCGTCCGTCTACATTCTGTTTCTGAACCACGCAGACTGAAAACGCCGTCTGTCAGTTCTGTTACGGTTTGTTCGGTCTGTGCGTCGTCCTTCAGCCACTTGTCGTCGTTTTATTGCCGGTGCAGAACTGGAAACTCATTCAATATTTTTCCACTTACTGCTCCAGGAAGTCCTCCGCTCCTCGGCCGTCGGCGGGGAAACTCAATGAAACTGAGCTCACATCCATTCCAAGCACCACTTTACAGTTTTGTACGAGGGCCGGGGGATGTTCCCTGGAAAAGCACCAAATGACTGTGGCTCACTGATATTTGCATAGTTTAGTGCAGGGGTGTTCAACTCACTGGAGTTCAGGGGACACTTTGTACTTCCACGATAATCTAAACGGAGCCAGACCACTAAAATAATAACAGTGAAAATAGTTCAATTAGAGCTGAACTGATGAATAAAAACTCTATTCATTTATTATATTTATTTTATTATTATTTATTCGTTTATTAGAATAAATGGTGATAAATGCTACAAACTGAATGCAATTAATGTATTTATCGCACTTTGATTGTACTTTAATTGCATTTTAATTTAACCTCCTCAGACCCAGCTATTGGTTTTCTGTCCACATTTGTGAACAAGAGTTTCACAACTTTTTACAAAAAAAAAAAAATAGAAAAGAAAACTGTCCACCACAAAGGACAGTCCATAAAAAATTTAAAAACTGCATCTGAAAAACCTGTTGCATCATGATGTTTCCAATATAAGCACTGATTTAATAAAAAAACAAAAAAAAGCTGGTACTTTGCTGACATGTCCTGGGTCTCAGGAGGATAAGATGATTATTTCCTGGAAGAACTGGATTACACCATAAATCTGCACAAATACTAAACACATTTTCATTTGATCACAACAGGATCTAATGTTATATCACAAAATGTATCTGTGTTCAAACTGAAATTCTGTTTTACAGACGTTACAGTTTCAGATCCTGTTCAAATGTTCATATTCTATTAGTTCAGAACTAACATCAGAACAGGATTTTTGTGCGATCGCAACAGCGGAACTAACATTATTTAATAAAACAGTGTTAAATAATAATAAATAAAATATAAACAATAAAGAACAATAAAAAACAAAAATTAACCTCCACAATATCTGCATTTGAAAAAAACAAAAAATATCGATACAGTACTTTTTAATATCGATACAGTATTGTGAAATGAAATATCGCAATATATTGCAGAAACGATATTTTCTAACGCCCCTAATCTAAAGTGGGTTGGATCAGTAAAATACTATTGTAATAACCTATAAATACGCACAATTCCAAAAATTTTTCTTTTTAAATGTAAATGTTTTGATGTATTTACACTAAAACAGGGATGTCAAACTCATTTTAGTTCAGTTCCACATTCAGCAAAATTTGATTTGACGTGGGCCGGACCAGTAAAATAATAACATAATAATATAGAAATAATGTCAACTCCAAACTTTTCTCTATGTTTTAGAGCAAAAAAAAGTTAATTTACATTATGAAAAGGTTTACATCTACAAATTATCCTTTCAAACAATGTGAATAACCTGAACAAACTGAAAAAATAAGTGTAACTTTCACAATATTCTGCCTCAGTTTATCATTTACACATTTACATTATAATAGAAAAAATACACCAAACATTTAATAACAGTCAGAATATTGTTAAAATTGTACTTAACTTCTCTTAAGACATTTCAGGTTGTTCATATTTGTTCAGGTTATTCACATTTTTTGCGAAAATTATACTTTGTTTTAGTGTAAATACATGAAAATATTTACATTTACTGAGATAAAAATTTGGAGTTGTCATTATTTCTGTGTTATTATGATTGTATTTTACTGAATCCTGCCCACTTGAGATTGAATTGGTCTGAATGTGGAACCTGAACTAAAATAATTGTTAAAATCTTTGTGTAATTTTTGCATTTCACAAATTCATCCCAGGGGCCGGACTGGACCCTTTGGCGGGCCGGATTTGGCCCCTGGGCCGCATGTTTGACACCCGTGCACTAAAACAAAGTATAATTTCGTAAAAACTGTGAATAACCTGAAATGTCTTAAGAGAAGTAAGTGTAATTTTAACAATATTATGTCTGTAAATGATAAACTGAAGCATAATATTGTTAAAACTTCAGTTATTTATTCAGTTTGTTCATGTTATTCCCGTTGTTTTAAAGGTTAGTTTGTAGATGTAAACATTCTCAGGAGGTTAAACTGGTATTTTTAATTGCTTTTTAACTGTATTTTGTACTGTAAAACACTTTGTGACTCCCTGTCTGTGAAAAAGTGATTTGATTTGATTTAGTGATTTATTCTGAACATGCAGTGAAATTTAACATATATGCACTAGCAAAACATACATAATACTACAGATATCAACAATCATAATCTTAGAAGAAAAGCACAATAATTCCATTTACATGCCTGAAAAGGGGTGGGAAGAAGTGCGACTAAAGTGCTCTATAAATAAAACTTACTTACTATAAACCGCTTAAACAAGGTTAAAATAGAAGTAAAATCCATTTGAGAACTGCCTTAAAAGTGTGTCTGGTTCTTTAAGGGTTAATGCAGATAATGTGAGCGTGGGTTTAAGACAGACCTGATGAAACACAATCCTTTAAAGACGCTTTTAATCATCGGCTCGGACCGTGGCTCTAAACACCACAGGTCTGCAGCTTCCAGTCAAATGGCAGCAATTATACCAGCTAGAAAAAAAAAAAAAACAGAATGAATGAGGGAAGAGGAGGAGGATGAAGGAAGCAATAAGAGCGTGTGCCTGCGTTCCCAGTCCAGTGCTGGCCCTGCAGGACCTCGTCCCTGATCCGAGGCGGACTAACCCGCTCAGACACACCGCTGCTAATGACCGCTGTGTAAAATTAATGCAGGGTGACTCAGCTGTTCTGTGGTCAGCGTGGTCATGGAAACGCAGCGTCCACGGCTCTGTTTACTGTCGCTGCATCACACTGTAAGCACGGAGAAGTAGAGTTGACTCCAGAAATGTGAGGCAAGTGACTGCACTTAAACGATTTGAGTAATGATCGACTAATCAATCGGTTTAAGTAGGTTCAACTTTAATGCTGAAAGTATTGAACTTAAACTATGAAGTAGAAAACTCTTCGACAGTGGAGGTGGAGAACATGGTCCACTCAGACTCAATGTCCCCAACCTCCCCCGGAATCTGGGAGGAGCTCTCCCAGAGGTGGGAGATGAAGACCGCACTGACACCGGGCTATGTCAGATGTTCCCAACAGACCCTCTTTCTGTCTTTCTTTCTTTCTTTCTGTCTGTCTGTCTTTCTTTCTTTCTTTCTTTCCTCTTTCTCGTTCTTCATCTTTTCATGGTCATCAGATATGACCCATTTGGACGTTCAGAGGCTCCGTAGTTACCATGGAAACACCGTCATCTTCTACAACATTGATTGTGGATGGACACACTGGGTTTATGTTAAATATTAAATAAAATGAACAAAAACAAATAAAAAACCTACAAAATGATAAATAATGTATTAAAAAAAAGGTAAAAAAATGTCAAATCTAGTGAAAAGGATAAAACTAGCATGTACAGTAAAGAAAGTAATGAATAAAATGAACAAAAAGGAAGGATAAATTGACAAAATAACATGTGACTTAAATAAAACAAGTTACATCAATGACAGTGGATGGACACAGTTTATGTTCAGTTAATGATGTGTTTTGCTGAAAAAGTCACTTTTTCTTCAGTTTTCTCTGTTTCTGGTATAAAACCTTTGGATTTACTCTGAGTTGTTATGAACATCTACGTTATCAGTGAATTAAATATAAGAAAATACATTATTTTAACAGAAAAAACTCAAATAATCAGTGTAAAATACAGTTCTTCATCTCTTCATGGTCATCAGATATGACCCATTTGGACGTTCAGAGGCTCCGTAGTTACCGTGGAAACACCGTCATCTTCTACAACATTGATTCACCAGTAAAACCCATGGAGTTGGATTAATGACAGTGGATGGACACACTGGGTTTATGTTCAGTTAAGGAGAGATTGGACTGAAAAAGTCACTTTTTCTTCAGTTTTCTCTGTTTCTGACGTAATAACCCTGAACTTTAATCGGAGCTTTTATGAACATTCACATGATCAGTGAATTAAATATAGGAAAATACATGATATTCACTGAAAAACACAAAACACAGAGGATAATATTAGAATAAATGGTGATAAATCACTTAAGAAAACTATTTTGGAATTGCTGCAAAAGTATTACTGGGTCTTTAAGGGTTAATGTCATCTATACGCACAATATCTATAGTTTCATTTGTCCACATGTTCCATACTTTTCTGTCTTTTCATGTATCTGGCTGTTCCATTCACAGTCGACTTCAGCTCTTCAGACAGTTCTGATCAACACAATTGAACCAAATGTTGAATGTTGTCCTCCTCTTTTCACTCCAGACGCCTCCATGTCAAAGCCTCGTATTCACTCTGATTATTTTTTTATAGAAACCCCTCTGAAAGCCGTCACAGCCCTGTGAATGTGCAGTCGATCAGCTCCACACACCTGAAGATTGCAGCTTTTCTTTCCAATTCTGAGGCTGAATAAACCGACGGTCATCTCACAGCGTCTGACCCTGAACTCTGGCTTTTCTTTTCTTTGCTTTGAAGCATCTTTATCTCCACGTCGGTTCTAAAAAACACCATTTAACTGGATGTTCTGCTTCCTTTTCAGTACTATCCGTTCACCCTCAGTCTAAGCTCTAAAACCGTTTATTCATAAACAATGAATGAACGCTATTGCTGGAGGCTCCGCTGAGTTCCAGGCCTCTTCATTTAGCAGCGTTTGTTTAAACCTAATTGATTACCACCCACTCTTTGCTGTTCTCCGGTGTTATTCTGCTGCACAAAGATGAAACTCCCTGGAGACAAACCAACTTTCCTCATGCTTCTCGCTTTCTCTTCATTACTGCAGTGATTTTATTTTCTCATATATATATAATGGATGTTCACTCTAGGTTTCTGTGATGTAAAAAATTAACCCATAAAGACCCAGTGGAACTTCCCAAGGGAATTTTTCCTCTATATAACCCTCTGGTATCCCGTCCAGCTAGGCCCTCACTAAGCCCAAGGTGTGCCTTTTTGGCACACCTGTGGAATAATGTCAAAAATTTTTTCATAGAGTTTGTTTTTAATTCTTTTAACACTTTTTTCTATTTCATCAACTTGAGCCATAAATAAAAATACCGAATACTCAATAATTGTCACCTTTTTTTTTTACCTTTTAAATGCTGTGTTTGTATTGTAAACAAACCACTTTTTTGGATGCAAAAAACACAAAAAATTATTTTTTTTCAATATACTACATAAAAATGGATCACATGTTGTTTGATTTTTGCAGCCTGGCATATGTCAGTGATTAACTCCAACACTGGTTAATTTGCATGATTATTTTTGCCACTGGGTCAAATGTTCAAAAATACTGGCATCTGTCACCAAGTGTGCCAAAAAGGCACACCTATAAATCAAACTATTAAATATTATATTTTGATTTATTTTTCTGCTCCAATTTGATTTTCTTTTTGTAAATCCAGGTCAGTCCTAATCATACAGATCAAATGTTAGAAATACAGGGGTTGGACATAATAATGGAAACACCTTAAAAAATCAACAAAATATAATTTAATATGGTGTAGGTCCGCCTTTTGTGGCAATTACAGCCTCAATTCTCCGAGGTATTGATTCATACAACTTGTGAATTGTTTCCAAAGGAATTTTAAGCCATTCTTCAGTTAGAATACCCTCCAACTCTTTTAGAGACGATGGCGGTGGAAATCGACGTCTGACTTGAATCTCTAAAACTGACCATAAATGCTCAATAATGTTGAGGTCTGGGGACTGTGCCGGCCATACGAGATGCTCAACTTCATTAGAATGTTCCTCATGCCATTCTTTAACAATTCTAGCTGTATGGATTGGGGCATTATCATCTTGAGGTGAAGGTGTTTCCATTATTTTGTCCAACCCCTGTAGTGCGTTTCAGGCACACTTGGCAGACAGATGCTAGTCTGGTCATTTTCTTTTATTTACAATGTGCACATTTTAGTTGGTGGCCAGATTTTAAAGATCATGCAAAAATGAACAACTTTTGAATTCTAACCTTATTTAAATTGTGAAAAATAAGATGAAGTTTTTTAACACGAAGTGCCAAGTGTGCCTAAAAAGCACACCCGGATACCGGAGGGTTAAAGGTGCAGAAGACTTTCGTGACCAGTTTTTCATGAAATCTGTCAGACCTCAGTCATATCGTCAGTATCATGAATCTGTTAGTCTTTCTGTCATTACTCACATAAATCTCTTGCGTTTCAGTGAACAATTCCTTAGTTCCATCCACCATAAACAAACCACCCCCCCCCCCCCCCCCAAGAATGCAAGACAAGAGAAAACACTGATTAATACATTAAAACAGAGAAAACTGAAGAAAAAGTGTCTTTTTCAGTCAAATCTGTCATTAACTGATCATAAACCCAGTGTGTCCATCCACTGTCACTGACCCAACTCCATGGGTTTTACTGGGGAATCAATGTTGTAGAAGATGACGGTGTTTCCATGGTAACTACGGAGCCTCTGAACGTCCAAATGGGTCATATCTGATGACCATGAAAAGATGAAGAACTGTATTTTACACCAATTATTGACATGGATTGATAGGATTAGTGGATCAGCAGGTAGTAAACAGTTTAGATCAGTAGATGGTTTTGGTCGGTGGTGGATGTTTGGGTCTTTAAGGGTTAAATATAAGTATTACAATGCGTACAACTCAGGCTTTGTTAACCTCAGCTGGACTGGTACCAGGTTAGGTAAAGATTTCAGAAAATATAAAATAAAAGGATGAAAACTGTGCAGAATGAATCAAACACAATAAAACAAATAAATTAACTGATATAGTCATGGACGCTTGGATGGAAGACCTTCATGAACTGCTCCTGAAGTTCATTTCACCTTAAAATACACATCAAATGTACGCATTTTTTGTACATTCGTGTCAAAATATAAAGTACTGTATTAATGTAAAAATTAAACTGTAGCTGTAGTATTTTACACCAATTATTTTCATGTATTGATAGGATTAAATTCTTTCCAAATCCAGGTCTATGGATAAAGTTCAGGTGTCTGTGTTTTAGGAGTTTGTTTTGTTTACAGTAACCCTTTCATGCATTGTGGTCACTCCAGTGGACAGTTCTTCTCCAGCTGTTCTCTATATTCATAGGTTTGTTGTTTTAGCTCCATATGAGCCAACACAGTGGACACTTATGCAACATCCCATAATACACTGCAATTCATACCATTACTATAACTTTCCTGTTCTTGATAAACCTGATCTGCAGTAACATGTTTAAGTGTAAATCAGTTGTTATTTGTTGGACAAAAAGAGTTGTTTTTTGCATATTATATGAGGTAATAACTAGCATTGGAGTATGGTAAAATGTAAGAAAACATCAAATTAGCAGCCTTAAAAATGTTTTTATTTCATTGTTTTCATTTTACTTTCTGATATTGGGTTTTAAATACATATTTCTTTACTTAAAAAATTAAATACATGGACATTTTTGTAACTCCATGGGAAAAAAACTCGATCACAATTTTTTTTTTATGTCGAAGGAGGAATAAAAACACTCCAGGAAAAAAAAATCTTGACTAAGGTTCTCATAATTCATGCATGAAAGGGTTAAATAGTATAACACTATTTGTTTGACATCACAGTGTTATTGTCTGGTCTCGGTCACTGCAGGTGTGTGTATCTGAATAGTTCAGAGCATATGAGCGTAAATTTTGACTCTGTTTATGGAGTTGTCCAAATAGGTCGTATCTGATGACCATGAAAAGACAACCAACTGTATTTTACACCAGTTATTTCCATGTTTTGATCAGATTAGTGGATCGTATTAAACAGTTGAACTTGCGTCTCATCAGATCCAAACTCATTTTTCCACACGGTTTGGGAAAACTGGGTTTATCTTAGTGCGAACACTGGCAGGACTTTGTATTTTTAATGTAGCCGTCGGTCTCTTGGCTCAGATTCTCTTCCACCAGCCTCGCTCTTACGCTGTATTTTCTTCATTTGTTGATGTGTGTCCTCCGTCCTCCAGGGTATATCTGCTGCTCTGGATATTCTTTTTCTAGCCCCGTCCTGATTGATATCTTTCAATAGCGAGATCCCACTTTCAGAGTTCTTTGTGAACATGGTTTTGCCAGAGGGGCCGACTGAGAGGCTGTCAGAATCCACGTCCTGAATTATAAACCGCTCTGCACACTTACGCAACCAGAACATGAAAAAAGCTCTGACACGATTTATCTTGGTTTGGTTTTTCCCAGGTCAGTGGACTTTTTATGTCCGCTGCATACGAGGTGCGGGTGCTTGTTGTAAAGTTCTGCTCTGTGTCTACATGGCGTTAACTCGGTCCGCCCCTCCTCAGATCTCGCTGTTGAAGCAGAGTCTGGAGATGCAGCTGTCCCAGTCGCAGTCGTCGCTGCAGCAGCTGCAGCACCAGTTCAGTCAGGAGAGGGAGCACCTGAGGATGCAGCTGGACGAGCTGCAGACCGAGCACCAGAGGCGGCAGCAGCGTCTGCAGGAGGCCCACTGCTGCGCCGTCCAGGACATGGAGCACGCCAGGCAGCGCGACCTCAAGGTACGCCCCGCCCCCTTTTACCCCGACACCACACCTGCACCGGCATTTTACATCAGCGGGTCATCGGCTTGACTTGGCTTTGACTTTCTGTTTAGCTTTAAAGGGATGATATTTGGCTTTTTGAAATGGATCTATGCATTTTCAAACATTTCCCTGTGGTCTACCTCCCCAAATACACAAATAAATGAACCCCAGACTGAGGGTGTATTCACATCTGAACAGTCCTTTGGTCCGCTTAGTTGATTCGGATCAAATGCGGACTTTATTTTTTTCATTTGGGTCGGATCACATTCACATTGCACTTTTTGCTAGTGGACCAAAATGCGTGAACACAAGCACGCATGTGACGAACTGCACTGGCATTGGACAGAAAAGTCAGGGGCGGGGTGAACCAGAGACGGCCGGTGTTGAGGAACATAATCGTGGTACTCCTACATACAGTTAGCATTTTCGGAAAATAAATTGTTTTTTTTTTTTTTGTTTTGACACAAATTTTCGAAAATAATGTTAACACTCATGAAAAGCTCAGTCGGAGCCAGTTTCATAATAAAGTTTCATCAAAAAGACTGGACCAGGACTGGACCCAGACTGGACCAGACTGGACCAGGACTGGACCCAGACTGGACCAGACTGGACCAGGACTGGACCAGGACTGGACCCAGACTGGACCAGACTGGACTCAGACTGGACCCAGACTGGACCCAGACTGGACCAGACTGGACTCAGACTGGACCAGGACTGGACCAGGACCGGACCCAGACGAACCAGACTGGACCCAGACTGGACCCAGACTGGACCCAGACGGACCAGACTGGACCCAGACTGGACCAGGACTGGACCAGACTGGACTCAGACTGGACCCAGACTGGACCAGACTGGACTCAGACTGGACCAGGACTGGACCCAGACGAACCAGACTGGACCCGGACTGGACCCAGACTGGACCCAGACTGGACCCAGACGGACCAGACTGGACCCAGACTGGACCAGGACTGGCTGTGGCTTGTTGTGGCCCAACTCATTTCTCCTAGTGCAGCCACAGTGGCTGGATCTTTCATTTCCTTGGTGCAAACACAGTAGAAGCAAAACTTATTTTTTGCCTATCCTGGTTTTGTCGCATTTAGTTTGCATTATTTCAGAGCAATAATAAGCTTGATCCATAAAAAACTCCATTTAGTAGGTCCTTATTATTTGTGTTAAAACTATGAACTCTTAAACTGAGGCTGGTGCACCACAGTGGATGGTGCTGCAGTATATGAAACACACTTCAGTTTCTACGTTTACTCAGACGTACATTCAACAGAGCCGAATGATTATCCCGTAATTATACGCAAATAAAATACTAATTTGCACTTGAACACTTGGACTAAGAGCTGCAGCTTTTCCCTCATATTTGGTGCTCGTTTAAGAAGCTCCTTACAAGAAGTCATCCATGACATTTTAATCCGATAGAGCGTTGTCAAGTCAAGGTTAGCCTGGCACTGAGTCATCAGCGCCGCTCCGAGTGTGACAGCAGACAGCCTCGACATCAAGTAGGTATACTGACAGCTCTGTGTTTCCTCTGTATAATGTCAAAATATGCAGGCACAAACACAACGTACGCGCTCCTCAAGGTGCCAAGAAAATGTTCTTCAACGCTAATCCTTCCTTTTCACAGTCAAGGTCGATTTGGATCAGCTATACATCCTAATTCCAAATCCCTTTTTGGTCTTGGATGCTGTAATTGTATTAATGCTTAAAGGCAGAATGAAGGTCAGGGAACGGCGTCCGTATGAAGGGTTTTTGGCACCCGCTTGAGCACAATTCATCGTCATTGGAGCAAGGATGAGTGTGTTTATGGGTTTGACGAAGGAGAACGAATATCACCTCTGAGTCAGACCGCGCTTATGGAATCTGCAGTCGTCATTATGTTCGTGTAAAACCGAACTGACGGCTTTAACCCTTTTACAGCGGGGTACACACTTCAAGATAATCGGGCTGGTTTTGTTCCGATTTTCCCTTTTACTGACCAAGGACCCAAACGCCAGATTATCGTATGTTTTATAAGATTATCCTATAGATTATCCTGTGGTCTGAGGTGTGTTCAGAGTGCATTTGTTCCGATAATTGGCTCCAAAAAGGGTCAAGGCCGACAATCGTAAATATTAAACTTGTTCAGTATTTATGACTAAAAACCTTCATGTGTGGGGAAAGCCGACAACTCCTGAGTCATGTTTTTGCTAATTGTGATGTGGAACGGAAAGTAGCCAATCAAGAAGCGAGCTGACTGAGGAACTAGGGCTGGGTAAAAAATCGATCTGATCGTTTTTGGATCGATTTCTTTTTAATTTTGCGTAATCGATTAATGGTGGATGAGATCAATTATTCAGAGCAGGATTGCGAGTAAACGACCCGGAAACCGCCGATGTGGAAGCGCGGCCGGCTCCATCTCATGAGCCCTTCGCGGAAACGGGGCATCCTGGTCGTGCTCACAGTGGTTCTGGCGCAGGAGGAACGCAGAGGAAGGGTGGGGAAAACCCCCTGTGGGAGGTCCTCCCAGCCTCAAACTGGAACCTGCACTGCAGAGGAACTGTCCAGTGGAGGCGGGTCACAGAAGCCCGTCATTCTACAAATATGAACTTGGATCACCTGTGGCTGAGGGCGGAGTTAGAGGAATGGTGAAGTGGAAATCATGAAGCTCCGCCCACCCTCCCCCTCCAGTGAGTTTGTTGTACCAAGGGCCCAACATGAGTCTGTTTCAGGGGCCAGACTGGTGTCAGTGCCCCAGGGTGACATTACTGTTACCCTGGGGTACAATGGAAGCAGCAGGTATAAAACAGAAGATGATGCAGAAGTCTGCTCAGATCCACTGGAGAAACATGGACATGTTTGTGTTCATTATTCCAGAGCAGATTCATCTGTTTACTGATGAAATGTCAGATTTATTTCCTTTCTAATGTCAGTATTTATTCTGTGTTGCTAAAGTAGTCAAATAATCCAGTTACAACTCAGAATTGTACTTTGGTATCACTGAATGAATCTGAATCAATTAAATAATACTGAATCGAATTGAATCGCAATTAATTGATTCAGAACCTTATGAATCAAAATTGAATCGATTAAGGGAATTGGCCACGATACCAGCCCTGTGAGGAACAAGGAAGCAGGTGTAAATGAAGTTCAGTGGACCTCAGAAATGAACTCATGATGTCATGTTGAGCAGCTGCTGGAGCTGTGGGAAGCCCCAGAACGTCTATTCAACGTCTCCGCCAAGTCGTACCACAACCGAAACCACATGTTGTGTGTTGTGTTTCCAGTTGTTGTTGTGTTTCTTCTTTGGAGTGTTCTACTAGTGAACACTGCAAAACAGCACTGTAATTAGTCTATACAATTATTTACAAGAATTCACAGCTAAAACACCACTAAAACCTCACTAACATGTGGCTACAAGTAATAAAAATCTCCCATCTCTCTCTCAGACTTAGATTTTTATCATATTTATTGTGAAAAACAACTTGAATGTGCATAATGAAACTTTATGAGACTATAGAACTATTTTACATGATGTCAAATATTTTTGTTTGTCTAGAGCATTCTGTGTCCATGCTCCAGCTTCATACTTTTTGTTCATATTTGAAGTGTTCTACTAATGAACACTGCAAAACAGCACTATAATTAGTCTATACAATTATTTACAAGAATTCACAGCTAAAACACAGCGTTATATATATGTATGTATATATATATATATATATATATATAGTGGCGAGGAAAAAGGAGAAACCAGCCAGTTGCTAGCGAGCCAACTTTATTGCTCTCCAGCCACCAGACAAAATGGAACTAAGATGCCAACACTCACTGTGGGTGCTAAGACCCGCCCCACAAGCCACAACATCCTCTGGGTGAGAGAACCTCCATATCCTGTACACCACAATATATATATATATTTATATATATATATATATATATATATATATATATATATATATATATATATATATATATATATGTATATATATATATATATAAACGTAAAAACCTGAAATGTCTAAAGAAAATAAAGTGTAATTTTAACAACATTCTACTTGTTACCTCCGCCAAGGAGGTTATGTTTTTGCCAGGGTTTGTTTGTTTGTTTGTTTGTTGGTTTGTCTGTTTGTTTGTTTGTTTGTCTGTCCGTTAGTGTGCAACATAACTCAAAAAGTTATGGACAGATTTGGATGAAATTTTCAGGGTTTGTTGGAAATGGGATAAGGAAGAAATGATTAAATTTTGGTGGTGATCGGGGTTGGGGGGGCCCACGGGGGGGGGGCCACTGATCAGCCTTGGCGGAGGTCTGCGCTCTCTGAGTGCTTCTAGTTACTAAATGTTTTATGCCTTTGTAGATCTGATCTGTAACACACATATAGAGGTGATAAGTTGAGGCATAATATTGATAAAATTGCACTTATTTTTCTTAAGAAATTTCTTTTTTTTTTCCCAGTTATTCACATCTTTTTGTTTGAATAGTTTGTTAATGTAAATATTTTCATAATTTAGTGGGTTTGTTTGCACTAAAACAAAGGTAATGTGGAACCTGATAGAAAATGAGTGTGACACCCCTGGTCTAAGCAGTGAAATCAAGTGTTAAAAGCTTTAAGCAGGACTTTTATGGGCGCTGCCGTATTTATATTTCTGTCAGCAGAACAGAATGAGAAAACTCAATTATCCAGAGTGGAGGCATTAGAGCAGTGATTTGTGAGCTCTATGTGTGTCTTGGTAGATGCGAGGCACGCTCGGATGGTGTCGGTGTTATCTGTTCACAGCTCGCACACTCTTCTATCCAGGGAGTAGTAAAGTTGTTACAAATCCACACTATACGCACAGAAATGCACAATCACCAGGCTTCATTTAGCACTCCCACATCCCACTGGAAAAACAGCAAATAGAAGCAGTGAATGGGTCTGATGCAGAGGACAGGACGGCCATTTGTCACCGTCGTCATCCTCTGAGACAGCAGCTCTGATGCACTGTTTGGATTTTTGGTTGAAATCCGATTTTTTGTGTGTGCTCGTTCATATTACACATTAACCCTTTCATGTATAGTGGTCACTCTAGTGGATAACTTTAGTAAAATCAGCTGAAAGTAACAAAATTCTCTCCTGAGACGTAGAATTGTGACGTTTGTCGCATTTCAATGATGTAAAGGTCGGATAACTGCGACCTGGCCATTCAGACTGAAGTCGCATTACAAAATATCAGATATGTATCAGATTTAGGACCACATATAAAAGGTCGGATCTGAAAAAAATCAGATTTGTGTTGTTCAAAGTGTCTTTAACAGATCGGATACAGGTCACATATGGGCAAAAAAATCGGATTTGGGCCAAATTTACCTGTAGTCTGAACGTAGCCCAAGTGAACATCTATGTGATCAGTATGTTAAATATGGGAAAATACTTTTTTTTTTTGTTTTTTTTGTTTTTTTGTAATTCACTTTTTATAGTTTTTTTCTTTCTTTTCACCCATTAAACAGACAGAAATAAATAAATAAATACATGGCTTTGATATGTCAGCTGGTCGATATATTGATTTTTTTCAATATCAGCCATCGGCCCCGAATTTTTTTTTGAAAGCCGATATTTGATCAGTTGTAAAAATCTTATAAGATATTTGATCAGGCAGCTGTGTGGGCAGCACTTGAAGTGCAGTAAATGTTCAAAGAGTACTATGTGTATGTATATTAATGATTAAATTCACAGGTGTCAAACATGCGGCCTGGGGGCCAAATCCGGCCCACCAAAGGGTCCAATCTGGCCCGTAGGATGAGTTTGTGAAATGCAAAAATTACACTGAAGATAATAATCAATAGTGTAAAAATCATTTTATTTCAGGTTCCATACATACAAATATAAACCAATTAGATCTCAGTTGGGTCAGACCAGAAAAAAATACTGTCATAATAACCTATAAAGAATGACAACTGCAGATTTTATCTTTGTTTTAGTGTAAAAATAAAATAAAATAAAATTACATGAAAACTTTTACATTAACAAACTATCCTTTTACAAAAAATGTAAATAACCTGAAGAAATACGTGGAATGTCTTGACGAAGGTAAATGCAATTTCATCAATGTTCTACCGGTTACTAAATGTTTTGTGTATTTGTAATTGTAATATCAGTTTTAACGCACATGTGTAAATGATGAACTGATAAACTGAGGCTGAATATTGTTAAAACTGCTCTTGTTTTTCTTATGACATTTCAAGTTGTTCATGTTATTCAGATTTTTCAGGAAAAAATGAAGATATAAACATTATTATAATGTAATTTAACTTTTTTCCCTGGTTTTATTTTACTGTTGCAGTGTACATGTGGAATTGATAAACTGAGACAGAATTTTGTTAAAATTGCACTTAATTTTCTTAAGAAATTTCAGTTTGTTCATGTTCTTCACATTGTTTTAAAGGATAGTTGGTAGATGTAAATATTTTCGTCACGTAATTTTACTCTTTTTTTTAGCTCCAAAACACAGAGGAAGGTTTGGAGTTGACATTATTTATATATAATTATGTTATTATTTCACTGGTCCGGCCCAGTTGAGATCATATTGGGGTGAATGTGGAACTGAACTAAAATGAGTTTGACACCCCTGCATAAAAATCTTAATTATCTGAGGGTTTCGATTGTATTTTATGCTCAATGTGCTTTAAAAAAACAAAAGGCTTAAATATCAGCCTCAAAAATCGGCTGTAGATATCGGCATCGGCTTTAGAAAAACCCATATCAGTCGACCTCTAATCACATGCCAAGGTCCGACCCAATAAACTCTTGTTTTCTGAACATATATTAGAAAAACCACTAACGGGCTGTTTTCAGAGTCGTTCCAGGGCGCTCTCATTTCTCACAGTCAGAAACCAAATAAGTTATAAGTGCCTTTATCTCTAATGGGTTCAACTAATGCGACGTTCCTTTATCTGTTGGGTCCAAACAGCTTCGAACAAAGCGAACATCATCATAATTCAGCAGCTCCAGCGCTGACTCAGAGCTGGAGAAGAAAACACCTGTTTCTAAAGTTCCAGTGTTGGCTTCAGGTCGCTGTAAGCATTAAGATGCAGCTCTGGGGCTTTAGATTACTCTGCAGTCGATAGCCCCTGAATACATATCAGACACACTTTAACCCTTTAAGGACCACCAGGAGAACAGGCCCAGAGCTCTGTATGCTGTTTTTGCAAGAAAAGTGTCAGAAAAATGTCCTTTTTAGCCCATTCTCCTGCTCCTTTTTTCAGGAAGAACTTAACTTTAAATATCCGGCCATTAAGTATCAATATTATGTTTAATCAATGTTAAAAACAGAGTGTTATAGTAAAGAATAAAGGAAAAAAACAGACTTAGATTTTTATCATATTTATTATGAAAAACAACTTGAATGTACATAACGAAACTTTATGAGATTATAAAACTATTTTACATGATGTCAAATATTTTTGTTTCTCTAGAGCATTCCGTGTCCATGCTTCAGCTTCTTATTTTTTGTTAATATTTGAAAAACATAGATAAAAACAATGAAAAAAATGCTAAAAGAAAACGGTGAAACTCGACAGCAGCACACTCTATAACAGCACTATCACTATAATATACAATTACTTACAAGAATTCACCGCTAAAACTTGTTGAAACGCTGCTAAAAGTGATAAAAATCTTCCATCTCTCTCTCACCGACTGCACTCTGCTGCTCTCTGCTCCGCCCATGCAGGCCTCTACCCTCATGTGTTATATATCAAATGAAAGCTCAGAATTTCAGTTTTCAGATGACTTTGGAATTTTGTCAATCGCTTAGTTCAGGAGTTACAAAGTTAAGTTAAATTGTAGCGCCGGATATAACTATTTTACATGTTCTGAAAAATTTTGGTTTGTCTAGAGCATTCTGTGTCCATGCTCCAGCTTCTTATTTTTTGTTAATATTTGAAAAACATAGATAAAAACAATGAAAAAAAAAAGAAAAAAACTCAACAAAAACAGTGTAAAACACACTTGTAGAAGACTCCAAAACAGCACTATAATTAGTCTTATTATTTATTTAGTATTATTTATTTATTTATTTACTATATTTATTTATAGTATAATTATTTACAAGAATTCACAGCAAAAACTCTGCTAAAACCTCAGTAAAAGGCTGCTACAAGTAGTAAAAATCTTCCATCTCTCTCTCACCGACTGCACTCTGCTGCTCTCTGCTCCGCCCACTTCCACAGCCCATGCAGGCCTCTACCCTCATGTGTTATATATCAAATGAAAGCTCAGAATCTCAGCTTTCAGATGACATTGGAATTTTGTCAATAACTTTGTTCAGGAGTTACAAAGTTAAGTTAAACTGTAGCTCCGGAGACACGGTCATTTTAAAAGGGTTAAGCTCCATCCTTTCAGATGCCTCGGTTCCTTCGATGGAGTCTTTAAGTCGTCCTTGGGTCAGGATTAAGAAGCAGCGGACGGGTCTGCCAGAGCAGCTGAAGGCCAGTGTGTGTTCGCTCCGTCCGACTCTTTTACTCGCTAAAGTAGATTCTCCCGACAGCCAAGTAACAAATATCGACTGTGTGGAACTGGAAGGAAGACTGAACAACAAACAGGACAAAGACTGGAGACGAAGAGGAGGAGGAGAATGTACCGGCGCTAGAGTCGATTTGTAATTAAAGGATTCACTGCGATTACGGGTAATTAATGTCCTCCTTTTAATTAAGGCAATAAAAGGTATGGTTTTTACTCACACACAGCACAAGACGACTAATAATCAATAGCAACGAATAAGAGAGATTAGAGCTTTTAAAAACTCACTTTCTCATACAGTGGCAGACCTTTCACTGGGAGGTTTACTTTTGTCCTTATTTAACCATTAAAACATGTGCTCAAATCCATTTAATTCCGTTCGTTTACTCTAACAGAAAACCGATAAACATATGAGTACAAAGCTGATTTTCTGTCTCTGTGCAAAATCCAACATCTACAATGTTTTTTTAACATGAGTAAAGCTTACACTGAGAAAAACTGGGAGAAAAATACCTAAATTTAAGCATTCATATCAACATTTTAGTTCTATAAACACTAATGATGATGTGTTCAACTCAGATCATCACCTCAGTTGTTATACCTTTAGTAGAAATGAATAAAAAATACAACATACAATAAAGTTAAAGTCAGTAACTTTGGGTCATACCAAATCAGATATCGAAAATGTCAACATGAAACACCACATTTGGTCCATTTGTTTATTTCCAATTTTTAATTTGTGCATACAATCAAAAGAATGAAAAGCAACTAATTTTTTTTTTTTATTTTGGATTTGTACATGAGTAATGAAATAACGAGTAATTTTTGCATTTTCCGATGTGGATTCTCAATTGAATATGAAAAGAATGAATGATACACAAATTGTGACCAGACCCTTGTTATAATCATAACACCCCCACCTTCTGAGGCCGAGACTTCAGAGAGAGAAGGACCAATCACAGGCCAAGAGCTTAACATTCACTTCCATTTCTCGAGCCAATGGTCCAGTGGATGTCCTGAAGGCTCCAGAACACTGTGTCCTTCCTGCTCGTCGACTCTAAACTCCGGTCTGAAGTGGATTCTAATGAACTTTAAACCTGAACTTCAAAGTAAAATGTGCCTGAAGTGAAACCCTGCCTTCCTAACACATACAGATGAGCACAAAGACTAGAAAGTATTCCACCACCACTATGATGTATCAGGGTCAAGCACCGTCAAGCCCTCATGTGTCCACCTTTTTCATGGGTGGAGTAACTTTTACGGACGTGAAGAAAGAGGAGGTGTTCTTCAGAGTGTTAGAGCTGCTCGTCTTCAGATCAGACTTTTCTTCTTCCAGCTCTTTGATGAGGACTGGTTCTCATTCTCCAGGCGTTTCTCAATATCAAGTAGAACCCGACTGATTAATCGGCCGACCGATTATTCGGGCCAATTATAGAGTATCACCAATTAATCAACATCGGCCAATATGTAGCCGATGTAGCCGATATAGTAACTTTTTTTGCTGTGCGGAGATTCTGTCGCTTGTTGCTCTTGTGTGTGTGTGTGTGTGTGTGTGTGTGTGTGTGTGTGTGTGTGTGTGCGTGTGTGTGTGTGTGTGTGTGCTGCCCGGAGAATAAGAGGAACTTTAAAGCGAATTAGTTTCACTTTCACTCCTGCTCGGAGAATGACGCTGTCACCCCCCCACCCACAATCACATACTCACGGAGCTACACCCCCCGCTCACGCGCTCTGACAAGGATGGACTGCTTACCACCTGTCTGTCTCACTTTTGCACTTCCTGCTAGAGCGCCCCCTGGAGGACGTTAGCTTGTATAAATCTATACTCGAGCTGCATCGCTGTATAAGCCGCAGGGTTCAAAACGAGAAAAAAGTAGCGGCTTATAGTCCGGAAAGTACGATACTCTCCTGAATCTCTTTCCTCACAGTGAACAATTTCTTCGTGCCATCCACCATAAACAAACCACGTGTTTACAAACAGAGCCAGGAGGGAACTCAGGCATCTTCGGGATTTTGTCACAACATGCATTGTGGGAAGTGAAGGCTTGCACCACTGCCTGGCAGCAGCAGCGCAACCATATGATATTATATGGCTGAAACTAGGGATGCACCGATACAAGTATTGGCATCAGCTCCGATACTCAGTGTGTGTACTCGTACTCATAAAAGTAATCCGATACAAATGCACCGATACCACTTACAGCCGTGTGACATTCCCAGTTCAGTGCAGCAGGAACGAGGAGGAGGAATAATGTGTGTGAGTGTGAAGAGTGGAGACTGAACCAAATAAATGACGGTGATAAAAGTAACGCTGACTGACAGTAACGTTCCAGACACAGACAGATACAGACGCAGTGTTCTGTCCGTCCTCTGCGTACATTCCATCCGTTTACCAAGTGCTCGTGGATGCGTAAACAGAATGAGAACACCTGGTGTGTAACATGGTGTACGGAGCGGTGCGGACCGCCGCCAACAGAAGTGAAAACGAAATGTCTGGCTCATTTCTCTTTTCTCTACCTGCTGAAGCTAAACTTTTAAACCTTACCAGTAGGGCTGAAAGATATATCGTTATCGTATCGATATCTAGATACGAACATTCAAGATATTAATATCAAAAGTCAACCATATAAACGATATAGATTTCCCCTGCGCTCACCCTGCATGTACAGCTCTGGAAGTCACAACAAATTTCATTTATTCGTACTTTATGTTAATGTTGATGACTGGCAGGGAGTTCTTATAAATAAAACTGCACTTTCCACATTCTTTTGTTTTATGATTTTTGTATTTTTCTGAAAAATGCTTGGTTTTCACTGAACCCGTAGTCATATTGTATCGTATCGATATCAAGATATCTGGCATGAATATCGAGATATGAAATTTTGTCCATATCGTTCAGCCCTACTTACCAGTGAAAACGCTGCAACATTAGTATCACATTAGTGTTCCCTCTGTCGTCTCCATGTTTGTTATTACTGACTTTCTTCTTCTTCTTCTTCTCAAAAAACTTTCCTCTTCTTCGTGGTATTTGTCCAGTATGGTTAATTCAGAGCGGCGCCCCCTGGTGGATTAATTGACAAACGCTCATTCCAACACATTAAATGTCAGTAGCAGCACTTTGTTCCAGTCAGACTAATGACAACGACAGTAAAGCACATTTACAAAAGGAACTAACAACTGGAATGGGATTACTAATGACTAGTATCGGTACTCAGTATCAGCAAGTACTCAAATGTAAGTACTCGTACTCGGTCTGGAAAAAAAGTGGTATCGGTGCATTCCTAGCTGAAACAAACACAATGCTCCGGCCGTTTCCACGTCGTGTTTCTTGCAGTTGCCGTGGTTACAAATGCAGTTTACCAGCAGAGTATGAATGTGAGAGTGAATGAATAACGGATCAATAATGTAAATCGCTTTGAGTGCCTTGAAAGATGCTATAGAAATCTAATCCATTATTAAAATTATTTTCCACCAACATTCCCAAGAACTTTGATTGCCAGGAACTTATTTACCAGGGTGAAAGAATTCCTGGTAGTTCCACCGCACCTCAGAGTCCCTGTAAATTTATTCTAATCAGACTAGGTTGTTCCAAGTCGCTGACTCAAGGTCTTGTTGAATTACTTTAGTGCATTCAGATGGACAGACCAAGGTTCTAATAGTTTTGCATTTTTCATTATAGTTTAGTTTTATTTAGTTTTAACTTTTTTCTCTAATTCAGTTTGTTTGAATTTGTTTTTAGAGCAGGTTTGCTAGTTTTTATTAGTTTTTGTTTTTTTCTAAATGCTTAGTTTTAGTTTAGTTTTAGGTTTTTTTATAACTTTTCTCTTCTTCTCTGTCGTCGTATTCAAATAAATCCCAGACAGGACTCTGCTGCTTTCTCCCAACTTTAGTCTCCATGTTTCCCTGGGGACCAGAAGACGACTGGAAACCACAAGTGAACACAAGTGACGGACCATAACGTACCATAGGGGCCAGCAGCTAAAATTGCTTGAGGGGAAAAAAATCGCTTTCGTATCAATCTGACATTGACAAAGACAAAAACAAAGGGAATTTTATCCATAATTTTTGTCCGTCTTAGTTTTGTAAACACAATACAGTTTCAGTTAGTTATCATTTTTTCTTTTAATTCTAGTTTTCATTTGTTTCAGTTAACGAAAATGTTTTTTCAATTCTAGTTTTTGTCATTTCATTAGTTTTCGTTAACCATAATAACCATGGGACAGACAGATGATTGTAACGCACTTACCGGAGTGAGACAAAAATTCGCTTAAAATCTCAAAAGATCGTGTTCCACCAATCAGTGTTCTTCAGCACAGAGCTCCACCCCCAAGGGAATCTGAAAAGTCCACTCCCCCTACCAGGAACTTCTGTCAGGGACAGTTGTGATTTGCAATTTTAGTGATTTATTACGAACATGCAATGAAATTTAACATATATGCAAACTAGTAAAACATACATAATAATACAAATATCAAGAACCATAACAATCTTAGACAGAAGAACAGCACAACAGTTCCATTTACATGCCCGAAAAAGGGTGGGAAGAAGTGCAACTTAGTTTGGGGTCAATGGAAAGTTTTTTACCAGGGTAATTTCAGTGGAAACGCACCAAGGTTCGACAAAGTTCCAGGTAAAGTCAAAGTTCCAGGTAAAGTTCCTGTGGTGGAAAAAAGGGTACGCTGACAGAGGACACGAACTGTCCATCACTGATATCCAGTGATGCAGTGTTTGCAGTCGTTGTGTCCACATGAGCTGACTGGATCAGTGAACATTTCCAGACAGATGGGGCATAAAAACTGATCTTCAGATCATGCACGGCCGGCAGCAGCAGCAGCAGCAGCCGTATCTGCACACTAAAACCCAGCATAAATGCCAGTGTGTTGGTTTTTCCTGAAACAGAGGACATAAATCAACTTTATGTGTCAGTGTGACATAGAACTAATAGAGTTTCATCAGTGACTGTGGCCAAAATAAAGTAAATATTATGAGCTGTAGTCATCAGTGTTTCAGTGATGGTGTAAGTCTGACAAATATCACAAACTAAAAGCAACAACATGAGCAGTGACGTTCATGGACTTCAGATCAGAATCTGTGTAGCATTCCTTCTTTTCAGATTCAATTGAGAATCCACAGCTGGAAAATGAAACACACCAAGTAGTCAGTAACTTCCAGGTCAGACCAAATCAGATATCAAAAATGTCAACATGAAACCCAACCTTTGGTCCATTTGCTTATTTCCAGTTTTTAATTTGTGCGCACAATTGAAAGAATGAAAAACAGCCCATTTTTGGATTTTTTTATTTGTACATGAATAATGAAATAATGAGTCATTTTTTCGTTTTGTGGATTCTCAACTGAATATGAAAAGAACGAATGATACATGGACTGATGAGGATTCAGTCTTTTCTGTATTTTCAGTCATTTCGTATTTTCAGTATTTTCAGTATTTTCAGTCTTTTCCGTATTTTGTGTATTTTCCCTCTTTTCAGCGCTGTGTCCTATCAAACCCATCCTGGATCTTCTGAATATTCATATGCGGAGCTCATTTCCCAGAGGCTTCACATATTGGAGAATTCAAATGCCACAGATGCTGCCGTCAGCCCTTCTGTGAATATCATTTCAGATGCTGCTCGCTGATGGCTTCTACTTAGAATTTCCCAAAATGTCGCCTTAATATTTTACCCACAAAAAGCTCAGTGTGAACTTTGAGATCTGAAACGTATCAATTATTTTAAGACCACTGACGGAAATAGCGGCTGTCTTTTCCTCTCGAACACTACAGCTAAACATCTTTATTTGATGAACAAGACAGAAATATCTGCAATGGAGCTAAATTTAATCATATTACATATTTATAACCCGTGTTTACGTGTTTCTAAGTCTTTTATGGATTATTTTAGGAACGGGTCATTGTTGATTCTGCAAATTTCATGACGATATTTTAACACAACAGCATATTTTTCAGTGTAAAGCCTTGAAATCGTGCTAGAATTCTGAATTTGTGAAGTTTGTAGGCAGTTAATGCTGGCATCTCATTATCTCTTATATATTTATGGTGAAAATAACAGACCAAAGGCTGTTTAATGTAGTTTTATTTATTCAGTACAACACTCAAACACAACAGAAAATCCTTTCAAGGAAGTTACCATCGTAGGGTCAAGACCACATAATATTAGAGATATTAATAATCCACTGTGACCAGGAAGTTGCTGACAGTGGAAAGAAGATCTCATCATTATGTGCCGTGTCGTCGCTGCTCGGTGGAGGCCTTAAGAGGACTATTATCGAATAAAATCAAACAGCACTGGGATTTTCTACATGTGTATCTATTATTTGAGGAAAAAAATCCGATTTATTGACATCCTAAGTCAGGAGTGTCAAACTGAAATTACGATACATTTGCAAATATATTTTAACTGCATTTTTCTGTGAAAAAAGAAAAAAATTCTTTTAAAAAATGGAAATTTTATGGTTATTCACAGTTACAGTTTTTCATGTTATTTTACATTTGGCATGTAAAATCACAGTCTACTTTTAGCTTACGGCCGACAGGCCATCAGCTGTTGTCGTCATGCAGCGGCTGGTGTCGTTGTCGTCTGTCGTCCGTTACAAAAATTTCAATCGTCTTCTTCTCCGAAACTACAATTCCCATTGACTTCAAACTTGGTATACAGCTTCTGTATGAGGATGTCAACAAAAGTTAGTGAAATTATTTGGATCTGGATCTGATTCTGGATTTGGTGCCACTTTGAAAAATGTTCCCATTATCAGAGATAGGAAGTGGATGGATGCAATAGCTCAGTAAATCTAAATGATCTCCAGTGTAAATGTCTCCAGTCCAGCCCTGATGGGGAGATGACCCAAACATAATGTCCACATGCTGATCAGGATCTTCTTCTGGATCTGGAACTGACGCAAAATTTAACATGGGCTCTTATGGGAAAACATTTCAATCGTCTTCTTCTCTGAAACTCCAGTTCTGATTGACTTCAGACTTGGTATACAGCTTCTGTATGATGATGTCAGCACAAGGGACTGAAATTATTTGGATCTGGATCTGATTCTGGATTTGGTGCAACTTTGAAAAATGTTCCCATTAGAACAGATAGGAAGTGGATTGATCCAATAAATCAGTATCAATGATATCAAGTGTGAATTAGAATTTTTTACAGATCTGATTGGAATATGAGCAAAACATGGACTATTTGTGTAATAGAATAAATACACAGAACTGGGGGAGAATAAACGGATCTGGATACATTTCCCAAAGCTTTGAATTTGGACGCTAAGATACAGGACCATTGGTCCGATTTTTGTAATTCCATTCATATTTTCCTGTATCTTAAAAATACAGGAAAAATCTGTAAAATAAACAGTGAAAATTCTGTTAAATTACAGATTTTTTTTTTACAGTGTACACAATAAAATCCTAAAACTACTGCACTTATATTCTCCAAAATTATTCTTATACCCCGTACTAAACATGAAGTGGATTTGCGTGGGCCGGTCATTATCGTCCCAGTGATTGAAGGCAGATACAATAGTTTTCTGTTGTGTGTTTGTTTTCCACCGTCCTCATTGTTTCTTCACAACAGAGTAAACACAAAGCTGATGGTCACATGTCATTTTGGTCCCGTCTTCTCTGCTCTGTTTTTCTACTTTCTAACATTAATAAACACACAGATGACGGTTGGATTATAAACAGCGCTGACGGTGTTTCACGGAACAAAAGAGTCCCTTAAACCCACTCCCACTCCCACTAAATGTGCATCTTTGTGTATCATCGACAGCTTTTGTCAGAGTAAACGTTTGGCTGTGATGGTGCAGAGTGTGGTGGTGGGTGGGTGTTAGCCAAGCGCTAATGTGTAACACCCTCTATAGCAGGGGTGTCAAACATGCGGCCCGGGGGCCAAATGTGGACCGCCAAAGGGTCCAGTTCGGCCCCTGGGATGTTTTTGCCAAGTGCAAAAATTCCACAGTCTTGAATTGAATTAAGCAAAAAAAAAAATTAGCTTGAATTAAGGAAAAAAATCTTGAATTAAGCCAAAAAAAATCTTCAATTAAGTAAAAAAAAAAAATCTTCAAATAAGCAAAAAAAAAAAAAAATCTTCAATTAAGTAAAAAAAATCTTCAATTAAGCAAAAAAAAAAAATCTTCAATTAAGTAAAAAAAAAAATCCTCAATTAAGCCAAAAAAAAAAAATCACTTTTGTTATTTTTCATGTTAAAAAAATCATTTGTATAATATTTTGGTCCACAAAAGAATGATGTCATGTTTGAAATTTTTTTTTCTTTTTCTTTTTTTTTTCTTTGTTTTTTACATTTTAACAAACAAACAAACAAACAAAATAAATAAATAAAAAAAATTATATATATATATATATGTATATATATATATATATATGTTATATTATAACAGCAGTAGAACAGTGTTGACAACCATTTAGTCAGTGAGTCCTTTGGTTTTACTGTTGAATGAATCTAAGGTTCAGATGTAATTCTATTATAAATAAATTTGGGTCATTTTGACCCAAAGATGGAAGCTTGGGGTAGTAAAACAAAAAGTACAATTGCATAAAACCTATAAAAGTTCAATCAAAAATTTAAATGGCATAATGTCAGTAACAGGTTTTTTGAGGAATACCTGGAATATGAAATAATAACAACTTTTAATTACAATGATATTACAGAAAACAGCCTCACTGGGTCATTTTGACCCACTTATGCATCTAAGGGTTAAATCTAAATGAATGAATGAATGAATGAAATCTTAATTTTGAACATGTCGACAGTGAAATTAAAAAAAATCAAACATCAAAATATAAGTACTGGTATATAAATGACTGATAAGCAAACAAACAACAAAATAAATAATAATAGTAATAGTAAATAATAATAATAATAATAATAATAATAATAATAATAAACCAAATGAAATTAAACTATACATGCTCGAAAAGGAGTAGGAAGAAGTAAAAACTATTCCTTATGATCACTATATAGCAATTATTATTTTGTATGAATATCAACATAATAATAATAATAATAATAATAATAACAATAACAATAACAATAATAGCAACAACTTTACAGTCTGGTTCTAAAGTAAATACTATGATCAACAACAAATGAACACAATTTCATTATTGACTTAATTAAAAAAAAAAAAAAAAGCCTGTGTTCAACTCCAGAACGTCCGATACATTTGAAGTCCAGTTCGTTTTTTCTTTTTGTCGAACTGTGCCTCAGCTCAGTGAAAACTCCAGGGCGGTAGTTTCCATTTTGGGTCGAACCATCTGGAATCTTCTGTGTTTTAGGGAACACACACATATCCTCAGAGAAGCTGCTGGACCCTGGTGTAAAATACAGCTAATTATCCCAGATTTATGCTCATCATTTCCCTCTCGTGGGTGTTTTTACTGCACATTAACTTCTCCTGTGCAGTCGTTTCCAGAACACATCCCACCCCAGTGTTGTCACTGTCCTGCTGTTGTGAGCTTCTGTGTGCCACCGATCTGATGTTCCATGTAATTAATAACACGCTTAACGACTCACTGAACCACAACACGTCATAGTAGTGTCATTTTTATTTTCTTTTGTTTATTTTTTCTTCTTTTTCTCTTTTTACATGTTCGAAAATCAAATGCAGAAGTGAAATTAATGAATATCCTTCATGTTTTTCATTAAAATAAACTGGTTATTTTCTGTTACTTTACCCTGTATCTGGTTCTTGTCATGACTTTTCAGACGGTGGAAATGAAGTGAACACTCATCTGCGATTCACCTGTTGTTTTTTTACCTTTTTGCACTAAAACGATGTTCAAGATGTTCTTCATTTAACAGGGAAATTTAGTTTGAACAGTAGTGATGCATTGAAGCTGCACAGGAAACAGAGGACAGATACATATACTACAAATACATATACTACAGATACATATACTACAAATACATATACTACAAATACAGATACTACAAATACATATACTACAGATACATATACTACAGATACATATACTACAAATACAGATACTACAAATACAGATACTACAAATACAGATACTACAAATACAGATACTACAAATACATATACTACAGATACAGATACTACAGATACATATACTACAGATACATATACTACAAATACAGATACTACAAATACATATACTACAAATACAGATACTACAAATACATATACTACAAATACAGATACTACAAATACATATACTACAAATACAGATACTACAAATACAGATACTACAAATACATATACTACAAATACAGATACTACAAATACAGATACTACAAATACATATACTACAAATACAGATACTACAAATACATATACTACAAATACAGATACTACAAATACATATACTACAAATACAGATACTACAAATACAGATACTACAAATACAGATACTACAAATACATATACTACAGATACAGATACTACAGATACATATACTACAGATACATATACTACAAATACAGATACTACAAATACATATACTACAAATACAGATACTACAAATACATATACTACAAATACAGATACTACAAATACATATACTACAAATACAGATACTACAAATACATATACTACAGATACATATACTACAAATACATATACTACAAATACATATACTACAAATACAGATACTACAAATACATATACTACAGATACAGATACTACAGATACATATACTACAAATACATATACTACAAATACAGATACTACAAATACATATACTACAAATACAGATACTACAAATACATATACTACAAATACAGATACTACAAATACATATACTACAAATACAGATACTACAAATACATATACTACAGATACATATACTACAAATACATATACTACAAATACATATACTACAAATACAGATACTACAAATACATATACTACAAATACAGATACTACAAATACATATACTACAAATACAGATACTACAAATACATATACTACAAATACAGATACTACAAATACATATACTACAGATACATATACTACAAATACATATACTACAAATACATATACTACAAATACAGATACTACAAATACATATACTACAGATACAGATACTACAGATACATATACTACAGATACATATACTACAAATACAGATACTACAGATACAGATACTACAGATACATATACTACAGATACATATACTACAAATACAGATACTACAAATACATATACTACAGATACATATACTACAAATACAGATACTACAAATACAGATACTACAAATACAGATACTACAAATACATATACTACAAATACATATACTACAAATACATATACTACAGATACATATACTACAAATACATATACTACAAATACATATACTACAAATACATATACTACAAATACAGATACTACAAATACATATACTACAGATACAGATACTACAGATACATATACTACAGATACATATACTACAAATACAGATACTACAGATACAGATACTACAGATACATATACTACAAATACATATACTACAAATACATATACTACAAATACAGATACTACAAATACATATACTACAGATACAGATACTACAGATACATATACTACAAATACATATACTACAAATACATATACTACAAATACAGATACTACAAATACATATACTACAGATACAGATACTACAAATACATATACTACAGATACATATACTACAAATACATATACTACAGATACAGATACTACAGATACATATACTACAGATACAGATACTACAGATACATATACTACAAATACATATACTACAGATACAGATACTACAGATACATATACTACAAATACATATACTACAAATACAGATACTACAAATACATATACTACAGATACAGATACTACAGATACAGATACTACAAATACATATACTACAGATACAGATACTACAGATACATATACTACAAATACAGATACTACAGATACAGATACTACAAATACATATACTACAGATACAGATACTACAGATACATATACTACAGATACATATACTACAAATACAGATACTACAGATACAGATACTACAGATACATATACTACAAATACATATACTACAAATACAGATACTACAGATACAGATACTACAGATACATATACTACAGATACAGATACTACAAATACATATACAGATACTACAGATACTACAAATACAGATACTACAGATACATATACAGATACATATACTACAAATACAGATACTACAGATACATATACTACAAATACAGATACTACAAATACAGATACTACAGATACAGATACTACAGATACAGATACAGATACTACAGATACTACAGATACAGATACAGATACTACAGATACATATACAGATACTACAGATACAGATACTACAGATACAGATACAGATACAGATACTACAGATACTACAAATACAGATACTACAGATACAGATACAGATACTACAGATACATATACAGATACTACAAATACAGATACTACAGATACAGATACTACAGATACAGATACAGATACTACAGATACTACAAATACAGATACTACAGATACAGATACAGATACTACAGATACTACAAATACAGATACTACAGATACAGATACTACAGATACTACAGATACTACAAATACAGATACTACAGATACAGATACTACAGATACATATACAGATACTACAGATACTACAAATACAGATACTACAGATACAGATACTACGGATACATATACTACAAATACAGATACTACAGATACAGATACTACAGATACATATACAGATACTACAGATACTACAAATACAGATACTACAGATACAGATACTACGGATACATATACTACAAATACAGATACTACAGATACATATGCAGATACTACAGATACTACAAATACAGATACTACAGATACTACAAATACAGATACTACAGATACATATACTACATATACTGCTATTTCCCTTTTTTTTTTCTTTTTTTTTTTTAATCAATTTGACATTTTTTGCCATTATCTAGTAATAAAAGGTTCAGTTTTTGTTCATTTTGTGTCATTTTTCAGAAATTTTGTTGCATATTTTTTGTCTTCACTCATTTGGATGCTTACGTTCGTCCACTTTTGGTCACTTTTTTCCTTATTTTGTTCACTTTTTTAATCAGTCTGACATTCCTTTTCCATCATCTATCTACTTATAGCAACAAAATATTAATATTATCAGTTTATTCATTGTGCTACTTATTTGTGTTCATTTTTGTCCATTTTCTTACCTATTGTGTTCAGTTTTCGTCTCATTTTGTTCATTTTTCACTAATTTTGCTGCTTATTTTTTGTCTTTACTCATTTTGATGTTTATGTTTGTTCATTTTTGGCCACTTATTTCCCCCTTTTTTTTTTTTTTTGAATCAATTTGACATTTTTTGCCATTATCTAGTAACAAAAGGTTCAGTTTTTATCTTTTTCCCTCATTTTGTTCATTTTTCAATAATTTTGCTGCTTATTTTTTGTCTTTACTCATTTCGATGTTTATGTTTGTCCATTTTTGGCCACTTTATTCCTCTTTTTTTTTTTTTTTTTTAACTTTTTTGAATCAATTTGACATTTTTTGCCATTATCTAGTAACAAAAGGTTCAGTTTTTGTTCATTTTGTGTCATTTTTCACAAATTTTGTCGAATATTTTTTGTCTTCACTCATTTGGATGCTTACGTTCATCCATTTTTGGTCACTTTTTTCCTTATTTTGTTCACTTTTTTAATCAGTCTGACATTCCTTTTCCATCATCTATCTACCTATAGCAACAAAATGTTAATATTATCAATTTATTCATTGTGCTACTTATTTGTGTTCATTTTTGTCCATTTTCTTACCTATTGTTTTCAGTTTTCGTCTCATTTTGTTCATTTTTCACTAATTTTGCTGCTTATTTTTTGTCTTTACTCATTTCGATGTTTATGTTTGTCCATTTTTGGCGACTTTATTCCTCCTTTTTTTTTTTTTTTTTTTTAACTTTTTTGAATCAATTTGACTTTTTTTGCCATTATCTAGCAACAAAAGGTTCAGTTTTTGTTCATTTTGTGTCATTTTTCACAAATTTTGTTGCACATTTTTTGTCTTCACTCATTTTGATGCCTACGTTTGTCCACTTTTGGTCACTTTTTTCCTTATTTTGTTCACTTTTTTAACCAGTCTGACATTCCTTTTCCATCATCTATCTACCTATAGCAACAAAATGTTAATATTATCAGTTTATTCATTGTGCTACTTCTTTGTGTTCATTTTTGTCCATTTATTCTGTTTCTTGCCGGTTTCTCGGCCCTGTCTTTGTTTGGTCTTTCGTACCCTCGTCTTAACCCCCCCTCCCTGTGGCTCTGGTCTGTCCATCAGGAGCTGGAGGAGCGTCTCCGCCATCATCACCACGCAGAGCTGCAGTCTCTGCGAGAGGCTCACCGCCAGAGCATCGAGACGCTCAAACAACAGTCGGAACAAGAGCTGCAAACGCTGCGCTTTGAACTGGAGGACGAAGGCAAAGCCATGCTGGGTAAGACCCCCCACCCCCACCCCCACCACCACCATCACCCCATGACCCGCCGACACATTTTCTATCTCAACAAAATTACTTGGAAAAAAGACTCATTTGGAGAGTCGGTCACAGTCAGAGCCAATTTACTGTGGAAAGTGAAATTCTGAGAAAACTCTGCTTATTTATATTTCAACTTATTCAACTTTAGTGAGGAAAAACATATCAGACACAGATAATTAGTCCAATAGAACATGTTTAAACGAGTCTGGAGGGGAACATCAATGCACAAGAAACAACAGACATTGAAAAGTTTTACTTTGGGGGAAAATTATCTGGAGAGGAAGAGCTGAAAAATCCAGTCTATGGACATTTAAAGGGTTTCTGCGTAGAATTAATGTCAGAATACTGTATTAACACTAGAGGGAAGTTAATCCATTAACCCTGTAGATAGATAGATAGATAGATAGATAGATAGATAGATAGATAGATAGATAGATAGATAGATAGATAGATAGATAGATAGATAGATAGATAGATAGATAGATAGATAGATAGATAGACAGATAGTGGGGAAAAATGTTAGATTGATTTAAAAAGTGGATCAGTGGATGAAACGATGAAGAACATGAGCAAGAACAATATGGAACGAATGAATACGGGATTAAGAGACTGAGGAGTGGAGGAAAAAAGTCCACTCCTTCTCCTCCCTCTCCTCTTTCTTCAATGTTAGATTGATTAAAAAAGCTAACAAAATGAGAAAAAAAGTGAACAAAAATTAAAAAACATAAGCATCAAAATGAGTAAAAACAAAAAATATGTGACAAAATTAGTGAAAAATGAACAAAATAGGCAAGAAAATGGACAAAAACAAACACAAATAAGTAGCACAATGAACAGAGAATGGATAGATAGATAGATAGATAGATAGATAGATAGATAGATAGATAGATAGATAGATAGATAGATAGATAGATAGATAGATAGATAGATAGATAGATAGATAGATAGATAGATAGATAGATAGATTTAGATTTTAGATTTAATTTATTGGTCCCCGTGGGGAAATTCATCTTCACTGACTGAAAAACATTACAGGAGAAAAAAAAAAAAAAAAAAAAAATCTAATAAGAAACATCCCAATTCCAACAAATTTGAATTTTGTGTAGTTTTTCTGTAATGGTCTGGTTTTACGGGGTTAAAACCATTATCCCTGTTTGCACAAGAGCGTTCATTAGGTACAAAGGGCTCTTTATTACTAAGTAAATAAATAAATAAATAAATAGTGTTTTTTCTCCTTTTCACATAAAGAAGAGTGCCTTCATCCAAGCGGCCTTTAATCCTCACTCCAATGAACACCTTTTATTGCAAACAGCCTAATGGTTTAGAGGAGCGTATAGAGGGAGAAGACGCCGATAGAACCTTCCTACTTGAACGTGAGACTAATTCAGAACGTCAGGGTGAAGACAGACAGCTGTGAAAGACCGCTGCAGCGTCAAATAATGAACAGATCCAGCAGTAAAATAAGACAGATGGAATGAAAACATCATAAAAGTACATAACATGGTATGGACACAGTGTGAGCACACGTGAGTCGACCGTGGACTCACATAATCACACTCAGGGGGAAGATGAAGAACAGTAAGAGGCAGACAGATAAAGAGCAGGAGGGAATAAAAGAGGCTCAGGATGTGGGAAGTGGGAGATGGATGGAGGCAGCGCTCCAGTGTCAGCACCATGACGTGAAGGTTAATGGAAGGCCGTTTATCACTGCGTCGTACTGGTGTGGCGGCTCCAGAACTGGACCACACCACCACCGCTTCCTGCACCTTCCAGTCCCTCCTACGCTCCGGAGCTGCAGTCCAACAGTCCAACAGTCTTTTCTGTTTTCTAACGCTGTGAAGTGACCTGAAATCACCCAAGAGGCATGTAGCAGCCAATAACGTAATAAGGACCGTTAACGTAAAAACTTTTGCCCAATGACGTAATAACTTATTACGTTAGTGGCTGGTTATTACGTTATTGGTAGGGCTGTGTTTCGGCAAGAATCAGGCGAGACGATTCAAATCACAATACAAGGATCACGATATGATCTATCACACTATATCATGATACTGTTAAAAAGGCAATTTTTTGTTTGTTTCTTTTTAAAAGATGATTATTTCCTTGAAAAATTGAATTACACCAGAAATCTGCACAAATACTAAGTACATTTTATTGGATAACAACATGATCTAATGCTATATCACAAAATATTCCTTTGCTAAAACTTAAATTCTGTTTTACAGACCTTACAGTTTAAGATCCTGTTCAAATGTTCATATTCTATTAGTTCAGAACTAACATCAGAACAGTATTTTTGTGCAATCCCAACAAAGGAACGAACATTATTTAATAAATGACCTCTCTCTCTCTCTCTCTCTCTCTCTCCCCTAGTTAACTGTTGGCTAGTTATTAGCATTATTAACTATTACAGTTTGATAATAACACAGGGTCATCACAGTTATATCTAACAAATGAAACTTAAATACAGTGATATTAGTATATTTTTACATTATTTGCTAAGTTATTACATTTGCAAAGAATTTTTGTTTACCTGGACAATAACATAATAACCAGCCAATAATGTAATAAGTTTATGTTATTGGCCAAAAGTTATTATCAGTTCAGGACTTTTATTACGTTATGGGCCTATTGCATTTTAAAAAGCGCAAATTTATTATGTAATCGGCCATTATTATGTTATCACTTGTTATTACGTTATTGGCTTCTGCAAGGCAGCTGTGACAAACCTCTAAATCAGGGGTGTCAAACATAAGGCAGACGGTCCAGAACCGGGCCGCCAAAGGGTCCGATCCGGCCCGTGGGATGAAAGTTGTGAAATGCAAAAATTATACTGAAGATATTAACAATCGATGATGTTAACCCATAAAGAGCCAAACATCCACGTATATACACTACAAACAAAAAGTTAAGGATGTTTAATTTTTGTCTTTTTTTTGTCATTTTTTGTCATTTGTAAATAAAATATGTCATTTTTAATTTCTGCCTCTAAATGTTTCCCATCAGCCTCTCTGCGGTCGGAGTTGAATCACATCCACGCATCGGCCATCGAACATCTGAGACAAACCCACCAACAGGAGTCGGCTGCTGCCAAGATGGAGCTGGAGAAAACCCTGGAGAACAACCGGATACAGGTAGGACACAGCAGACGGAGGGTGCACCATGGATACACCAGGATTTTACATAGAAATATCAATATTTCTGTAAGTTTAATGGTAGATTTTCCTCTGTTCTGTCCTGTTTTGAGTTATTTTGATCATTCTTTACTCTACAAATCTGAATTATTGTGTCTGTAAAGCACAGATTCACTTTAACACAACAAACGGTAACAAAAAATGAACCAATATGGTGTTTGTTCTTAAAAATAACTGAAAGAAACCCATAAACCACAATCAAAACACTGATTCATTACTAAAATAATAATTTTCTATGACAAATAACCATCTACTTTCTTCACATCTCACTGAGAAACAAAATCTACCATTGAACTTTAAGGAAATATTGATGTTTATAAACTATGTGGACATAAATATTGGGACACATCATGTCTACAGCTGTAAGATGTCCTGTTGATGAGGATTTAACACAAAGAAATCATTATTAATTATCAATTTGATATTTATCCCAATATAAAACTATATTCTGATATTAATCATTATTGTTTTGGATCCCAGACCCCTGTTAGAAAAGAAACACCTGTATTCAACGTGTCCACATACTTTTGTCCACATAGTGTAGGGCTTGCTATGCTAAGATGCTAACAATATGTTACAAGACAAAAGTAAACGAAGTAAGTGGTTCCAGGCACGACAAGCCCCGCCCCTCACACGTATTGTATCTTATTTTGGCATCGGTCCAGCTGATGTCATCATGTCTATGCATGTGCTGATGTCATATCAACTGCCTCTATATATGTGACAAGTCTGAAGTGAACTGAAACAAAACTGATGTTTTTTACAGACATTTGAACTTTCACCCATTATAAGTAAATGGGAAATTTTTTTTTTTAATTCATAAAAAATTTGAACTTTAACTAACTTTTCCCAAAATGTAATGAGATCTATTCTGTGTCACTGGGAATCTATAGACCCAATTTAGTATGAATTCAACCAATAGTTTTGCTGCTACAGACATTTGAAATTTCACCCATTACAAGTAAATGGGAAAAAATTAGATTTACAAAATTCTTTTAAAAATTTTAACTTTGACCTACTTTTCCCAAAATATAATGAGATTTATCCTGGGTCACTGACAATCTATAAGCCAAATTTGGTGTGAATTCAACCAATAGTTTTGATGCTACAGACATTTGAAATTTTGCCCATTACAAGTAAATGGGAAAAAATAAGATTTAAAAAATTCTTGAAAATTTTTAACTTTATCTAATTTTTCCCAAAATGTAATGACGTCTATTCTGAGTCACTGGTAATCTATAAACCCAATTTGGTCTGAATTCAACCAATAGTTCTGCTGCTACAGACATTTGAAATCTCACCCATTATAGGTAAATGGGAAAAAAAAAAAAGATTTAAAAAATTAACAAAAAATTTGAACTTTGACTGACTTTTCCCAAAATATGAGCTCTATTCTGGGTCACTGACAATCTCTAAACCAAATTTGGTCTGAATTCAACCAATAGTTTCGCTGCTAAAGACATTTGAAATTTCACCCATTATAAATAAATGGGAAAAGAAAGATTTTAAAAATTCATAAAAATTTGAACTTTGACCTACTTTTCCCAAAATGTAATCACATCTATTCTGGATCACTGGTAATCTATAGACCCAATTTGGTTTGAATTCAACCAATAGATTTGCTGCTAAAGTGTTACCAAACAAACAAACTGAACTAAAATCATTAGCCCTTGCCTCCCCTTCGGGGGGCGGGGTTAATGAAGCGTTCTTTATTATCAGCATTTTCACCCAGTACCAACTACCTCAAACATCAAATCACTAAGTAGATTTATTGAAAATCTACAAGAAACTAGAAACTAGAAAGAAAATTACTCGACTACAAGAATCGAACCCCAGACCCCAGATAAAGGTTCAGGAACTGATGGATTCAGCCCCAGCTCAGTCTGTTGACCTTCTCACTGAATACAGCCGTTAAAGCTGCGTTTCTCCTCTCACTTCTACTTCTTGTCGTCTCTTTTTTTCATTCTGACCCTGGGTCTGTTTCTCCAAAGCCCACCATTCACTGTGCAGCTGTAAACCAAACCCACGGCTTCACTCTTGATTGCAATCACCATAATGTGTCTGCTCATTGAACGAACATCTGAACACTCAGCACCACCGTGTTTCCAAACACTCACTCAGAGCAAACAAAGCTGCTTCCATGGATGACTTTCTAGTCGAGTGGAATTTCTCTCCGACACTTATGTTGTTTTTGCTTCGTGGACAAAACAAACCCATTTGAGATCATACTGGGCTGAATGTGGAAGCTGAAACATCCCTGATTTAAGGTGTTGATTAGATGGGTTAGATTTACTGATGTTCGTCACTCCAGGTTTTAATGAGCTCGACGTAGCGCTGAAATGATCGATGGTTAATTCAATTATGAAAATATTTACATGAACAAACTGTCCTTTGACAATAAAATGTGAATAACCTGAACAAATGAAATATTTAAAAACAATTAAGTGCAATTTTAACAAAATTCTGCCTGAAACTAAATTTTTTGTTCTTTTGTAGATCCGATTCATAATGCACATGTATAAATATTGTTAAAATTGCACTTATTTTCCTTCAGAAATTTCAGTTTTTTAAGGTTATTTAATTTTTTTTTGTTTGGCTAATTTGTAAATGTACATATTTTCATAATTTAATGTTACTTTTTTACGCTAAAACAAAGAAATGTTTATTAATATGTTATTATTTTACTGGTCCAACCTATTTGGGATCATATTGGGCAATTTTAACAATATTCTGCCTTTTTACTAAATGTTTTGTGCTTTTGTAGATCTGATTCATTACACACATGTATAAATAGTGTGAAAATTGCACTAATTTTCCTGTAGAAATTTCAGTTTTTTAAGGTTATTTAAATTTTTTTTTGCTTGGATAGTTTGTAAATGTTCAAATTTTCAAAAATTTAATGATAAATTTTTACACTAAAACAAAGAAAAATTAGAGTTTTCATTATTATATGTTATTATTTTACTGTTCCGACCCATATTGGGCAATTTTAACAATATTCTGCCTAGTTACTAAATGTTTTATGCTTTTGCAGATCCGATTCATAATGCAGATGTATAAATATTGTTAAAATTGCACTTATTTTCCTTCAGAAATGTCAGTTTTTGCAGGTTATTCACATCTTTTTTGTTTGGATAGTTTGTAAATATACATATTTTAATATTTTAATGTTATTTTTTTACACTAAAACAAAGAAATATTTATTTGTATGTTATTATTTTACTGGTCCGACCCATTTGGGATCATACTGGGCTGAATGTGGAACCTGAAACATCCCTTTACTGATGATCGTCGCTCCAGGTTTTAATGAGCTCGACGTAGCGCTGAAATGATCGATGGTTTAATGGAACGGCTGATTGAAATATTTGCAGCTTCTTGAACGTGTTGATTTGTTGCCATTCTGTCTTTTTCCGTTTTACGTCAGTTCGACCGAGACCTTTTTAAGAGCGAACCTACGACGCCTAACACTCGTAGCTGTAATTTTCACACCTTTCTGCCGCTGAATGGACTCACAGTCGGTAAAAACAGTCATTACTCTGCTTCATATTCACTCCTAAATAGGCTTTCAGTGTAAGTGATGGGGGAAATGTAAGTGTGTCTGAAGATAATACAGCCCCTCAGCCATCCACATTAATTAATTTGTGGTTATCTTCTAAAGTTGGAGCCGTTTCACTGTAAAAGTCCGTTCGTTTTGTTACTGTTCGTCTGCTTCAGCTTGTCGGGGGAACGCCGTCTGCACAAACACAAAGAACAGTCTGTAATTTTGACTGATTTCCACTGGATTATCGCACTCAGGCACCTGAAGCCTCCTATTAGCTTTCAGTTTTAACCCATAAAGACCCAGAGCTACATTTAAACCAGTTGCTAAATGAATTTTTCTCTCTTTAATCTTTCTTAAGTGATTTATCACCATTTATTCTAATATTTACCACCACCAAGGAGGTTATGTTTTCATCGGGGTTTGTTTGTCTGTCTGTTACAGGGCTGAAAGATATAGCGTTATCGTATCGATATCGAGATATGAACATTCAAGATATTAATATCGAAAAAGCAACGATATAAATGATACAGATTTCCCCCGTGCTCACCCTGCATGTACAGCTCTGGAAGTCACAACAAATTTCATTTACTCGTACTTTATGTTAATGCTGATGACTGGCAGTGAGTTCTTATAAATAAAACTGCACTTTCCACATTCTTTTGTTTTATAATGTTAGTATTTTTATGAAAAATGCTTGGTTTTCACCGAACCCGTAGTCATATCGTATCGTATCGATATCGAGATATCTGGTATGAATATCGAGATATGAAATTTTGTCCATATCGTTCAGCCCTAGTCTGTTAGCAATAGAGCTGTGTATGGGGAAGAACCTGGCGATACGATACAAATCATAACACTAGAATCACGATACAATAAACGATATATCATGACATACGATTCTGTCGATACTGTTAAAAAGGCAATTTTTTTGTTTGTTTCTTTTTTAAATGATTATTTCCTTGAAGAATACAATTATTTGATCGGAACAGGATCTAATGTCATATCACAAAATGTTCCTGTGTTCAAACTGAAATTGTGTTTTTCAGACGTTAGTTTCAGATCCTGTTCAAATGTTCAGTTTCTATTAGTTCAGAACTAACATCAGAACAGTATTTGAGTTCAATCCCAACAAAGGAACGAACATAATTGAATAAAATAGTGTTAAATAATAATAAATAAAATATAAACTAAAACTAAAACGAACCTCCACAATATCTGCATTTGAATAAATACCTAAAAATATCGATACAGGACTTTTTAATATCGATACAATATTGTGAAATGAAATATCGCGATATATTGCAGAACTGATATTTTCTTACACCCCTGGTTAGCAAGGTAACTCAAAAAGTTCTGGAAGGATTTGGATGCCATTTTCAGGAAATGTTGACACTGGCACAAGAAACAAACTCATTTATATGTATTTAAAGTACTCTGCAGATAATGTCCGATATGTTTGTGGACTGATTTAACGCTGAATTACATTGTGTTGGATCAGTACTTGTACATCCAGATTTATTTATTGAGACTGGTCGTATTTTTTTTGTTTGTTTGTTTGTACTTTATTTTTTATTGTTTTAATTAAAGGCACCAAACAAACAGAACAGGTCACAGGTCCATTCAGACATGTACACACTGTTTACTGTCCACAGATTGAATGAAAAAGTCCCATTTTTTCCAGGACTTTACACACGTGTGCTGTTGTAGGTGGACGTTGTATGTCATCATTTCCATTAAATGCATTTGGTTTAATATTTTTATCAGCAAGGAGATTGAGGAAGGGTCCTTTTTAAGACAATATTTGGTGATGGCTTTTTTTGCCTGCGGCAAAAAAGATTTTTTTACTTAATTCAAGATTTGTTTTTTTGTTTTGGTTTGGTTTTTTTTTGCTTAATTCAAGATTTTTTTTTTTTTTTTTTTTTTTTTTTGCTTAATTCAGGATTTTTTTTTTAACTTAATTCAAGATTTTTTTGCTTAATTCAAGATTTTTTATCTTAATTCAAGATTTTTTTTTTCTTAATTCAAGATTTTTTTTTGCTTAATTCAAGATTTTTGGGGGGCTTAATTCAAGATTTTTTTTTTTCCTTAATTCAAGATTTTTTTGGCTTAATGCAATTTATTTTTTTGCTTAATCCAAGATAATTTTTTTACTTAATTCAGTTTTTTTTTGCTTTATTCAATATTGTTTTGCTTAATTCAAGATTTTTTTTTTGGTTAATTAAATTTTTTTTTTATTTCAAGATAATTTTTTTTTTTGCTTAATTCAAGGTGGGGTTTTTTTTGTTTTTTTTTTTTTGCTTAATTCACAGTTTATTTATTTATTTATTTTTTGCTTAATTCAATTTTCTTTTTTTTTTTTGCTTAATCCAAGATATATATATATATATATATATATATATATATATATATATATATATATATATATATATATATATATATGTATATATATATATACTTAATTCAGTATTTTTTTGGCGTTATTCTCAGTTTTGCTTCATTTAAGATAATTTTTTACTTAATTCAAGATTAATTTTTTTTGCTTAATTCAAGATGTTTTCATTTTACTCAGTATTCTAAATAGATATATGTCACTTTCACATAATTCCTCTGGGGGAATGCTAAAAAACAAAGTAGCCAATGACATATCAAAATGAACCCCAAAAACTGAATACATCAGTTTAATCATCTCTTCCCAAAAGCCGACAACACCAGGACAGGACCAGAATACATGTGCTGGATCTGCCTCCAGTGAACCGCACTCCCTCCAGCAGCAAAAATGAACTCCAGAAAAATGTGATTTTCATACAGATGTAATAAAGAAACAGGCCGGACATTTCCAACAAAAACCCCTCCATGATAGTGAGTTTGTGGTACAGTTTGGAGAATTCCATCCCTCTGACCAGATCTCATTTGGTATTTCCTCTTGAGACTGGGGTAACAACCTACAGACAAGGACTTTCTGACATTTATAAATACATTTACACAGAACACAAGCTCTGCAGACTTTGTCCTCCATCAATTACGCTGAAAGTGCATCAGGATGAATCAGAATCACAGATTATTTATCGATCCCTGAGGAAATTACCTCTGTTACAACGCACAAAAACACACTAATAATGTTGTGCATTAAGTCCAGTGTCCTGTCAGGAAGAGGATCATGGGAGTTATGTTTCTATGTACCTATGAGCCTTTCATTCATGATTACACTGGAAAAAATCTAAATCTTATTTTTAGACAATAGATCTGGAAAATCTTTTTTTCCTTTTTGCTTAATTCAAGTTTTTTTTTGGGGGGGGGGGGGGGGTTTTGCTTAATTCAAGTTGGGGGGTTTTTTGTGCTTAATTCAAGATTTTTTTTGCTTAATTCAAGATTTTTTTTTTTTTTTTGCTTAATTCAAGATTCTTTTTTGCTTAATTCAAGATTTTTTTGCCTAATTCAAGATGGGTTTTTTTTGGTTAATTAATTTTTTTTTTCTTAATTCAAGATTTTTTTTTTTTTTTGCTTAATTCAAGATTTTTTTTTTTTTTTGCTTAATTCAAGATTTTTTTTGCTTAATTCAAGAATTTTTTTTTTGCCATATAATTTGTTTTTTTTTTTTTTGCTTTATTCAAGGTTTTTTTTTTGCTCAATTCAAGATAATTTTTTTTAGTTAATTCAATTTTTTTTCTTTTTTCTTAATTCAAGATTTTTTTGCTAAATTCAAGATTGTTTTGCTTAATTTAAGCAAAACAAAAATTTGCCAATAGAACAAGTGAAAATTATCTGGGTAAGCTTTGTTGAAATCAGATTTTCCAGATCTGTTGTCTAAAAATAAGTTCTGACATCTCACTGAGAAGTTATGGTAATTATGTCTTCTTTTAAGTATCTTTTTTATTACTCGTATTCATGTAATTTTTCTTTGTTTTTTCTTTTTGTCTTGTTCTGTCTTTCATGTATTTTTATGCTGAGCTCTTACAACTTGTTTTCTAATGTAGTTTTTCTGCAAATGGCAAACAAACTGATTCTGACGAGATACTTGGACTAGAACTGAGAAAAATACACTTGATCAGATGTAGATTTTCTCCAGTGTAACTCATGGAATCCTGACCACATTAACCAGTGGGTGAATGGTTTCATCTCAGCGCTTCAGACTGAAGGTGCAGATAAAGATGGAGTCGATGTGGGATCATGTGACCAGCCCGTCTCATACGACCCCCGCGGTGGTCTCATGTCCCATCATGCTGTGCTTGTACCATCTCCTGTAAACCTCACTAATTACCACCAAACACCAGGAGCTCCTCTGTCGACACCTTGTGATACACATGTTCCAGCAGAGACGCGCAGCTCTTTAATGCCCCGCCCACCCCCCGCCGCCACCTCCAGCTCCTCTCATGTTTTGTTGCCAAGCGACAGGGAGTCAATAAAGGCTAACAGTCTGGTATTACAGCATGAGTGGCCTGTCAGTCATACGTCTGTGACAAATGCAGAGAAAAAGAACCTCAGAAGTCAGTTTCCTGCAGTGAACAGTCTTCTCAAAGCAGGTTCAGTTTAGACTCTGGGACTTGATTTGGTCACATTTATTCCATCAGGCACCAGATGATGAGAGGCTAGCAACAGTGGAATATGACAGAGTACTTCTGTTTTTCAAAACGTACAGTATATATTATATCTATTGTTTTTCATTCGTACAAAACCATCAAACTCCATGAACATAGAAGAGAAGAAATAGATAATAATAAAATATACATAAAAAAGGTAAAATTCATCCACATATCTTCTGGTGTTGTCCCAGAATAGAGTAAACTCTGTGATAAATGAGGTACTAGGACACAGGTGTCAAACATGCGGCCCGGGGGCCAAATCTGGCCTGCCAAAAGGGTCCAGTCCGGCCCTTGGGATGAATTTGTGAAATGCAAAATTACACTGAAGATATGAACAATCCTTTTAGTTCAGGTTCCTTATTCAGAGCAGTTCAATCTCAAGTGGATCAAATTGGTAAAATATTATCATAACAACATTAAAATAATGGCAAATCCAAATTTTTCTCTTTGTAAATGTAAATATTTTCATGTATTTACACTAAAACAAAGTAGAATTTCGCAAAAAATGTGAATAACCTGAACAAATATGAACAACCTGAAATGTCTTAAGCGAAGCAAGTACAATTTTAACAATTTTCTGCCTGTTACTAAATGTTTTGTGTGTTTGTAGACCCACTGTGATCTATAAGTTATAATGCACATGTGTAAATGATCAACTGAGGCAGAATATTGTTAAAATTACACTTATTTTTTCAGTTTGTCCATGTTATTCACATTGTTTGAAAGGATAATTTGTAGATGTAAGCCTTATCATAATGTAAATTTACTTTTTTCGCTCTATAACATAGAGAAAAGTTTGGAGTTGACATTATTTATATATTATTATGTTGTTATTTTACTGGTTCGGCCCACTTCAGATCAAATTTAGCTGAATGTGGAACTGAACTAAAATGAGTTTGACAGCCCTGGTCTAGGATATACGGTTACCAAGAATTGTTCCACCTTATATTTGGGAAATATTAATATAGTTGTACTGACAGAAGGTAATTACTTAGTCAAAATTCTTCTCACAGTTGGCAGGAAGGACACAGACCACAGGTGTCAAACATGCCCACCCCACCCCCCCACCCCCACCAAAGGTTCCATTCCGGCCCTGCAGGATGAAAGTGCAAAAATGAACCTGAACAGTCCAGGTTGTCCAAATCCTTTTGGTTCAGGTTCCACATACAGACCAATGTGATCTACAGTAAAAATAACAACACAATAAATAACCCATAAATAATGACAACGACAAATTTTCTCTGTGAAAAATAATGTGGAAAAAATTTACATTTACATTTACAAAAGTATTCTTTCACAATAAAATGCAAATAAATACATAAATAAAAACAAAGATGAGAAGCTGTGCTCGCATGAACTCTGTCAGGAAATTCAAGTAACTCGCCGGACGTATAGAAGAGAAACTGCAAAAAAAGAGTATCTATCGCATCACGCTAGTATCGATCTGATACCGATACTCACCTCGGTATCGATACTACAGTCTACTCTCGTTATACCGCCAACTTCCGTTCACGGCCAAATTGGTGGTATAGCGAAAATGGCGTTACAACGGGTTGCGTCCATAATGTGCATGTCTTTACTATATGATGTCTGTGCTGCCTCCGTTAACCCGTTCTAATTACGTTTCTAAATAAATCTTGATTCTGTTATGTTGTAAGGCAGGGATCAGCAACCTTTAACACTCAAAGAGCCATTTCGACCCGGTTTCCACGGAAAAGACAACACTGGGAGCCGCACCTCGGAGGTGCCACGGTGGGGCACCTCGGAGGTGCCGCGCCGCGCCGCTGGCGGTATAACGGTCGGGAAATCAATGGTATAAGTGTTGTTTGTGCATGGAACTGGGCTGGCGGATGGCGATAAGCGGAAATGGCGGTATACCGGCGGGCGGTTTAACGAGAGTAGACTGTATTAATATTTAGATCGATACGCCCAGCCCTAGTTTCCACACATCTGTATTATGGTATCATCAAGTTTTACTCACAAACTAAAACTCATAGGCGCTTATTTTAACAGTCACACATCCAAAACTGTTTTACCCAAGTAGCCGGTCACGATAAATTGCGTGTCAGCACTTGAACACAACACACTCATAATTTCGAAGTCACAAGTGGAAAGGTTCATCTTCCCGAGAGCACCTGAAGGCATCATAAAACTCCAAATGGGGCTAAAGTTCCACTTCAGTGCAGTGAAAGTATCTGCAGGATCTACTTCTGTGCTGTTATGGAATGAGTCTCCCATCTCTTTTAAGTACGTTTCTACTCTCCCCGTGTGATTCAGAGTGTCTTTGACGCTGTATTTACATTAATTTCTTGTTTGCCGTACGGGCGCCCTAACGACATATAAACTGAAACTTCCTGAGCGGAGTCATCAGAGTGGAAGAGCTCAGCGGCAGACAGTCGTCACGCTGAGTTAAATAATGTTTTTATAACTCCAATTTACTGAACAGACGTGTGTGTGTGTGTGTGTGGGGGGGGGGTGATGAAGTGAAGGGTTGTGTGTTTTCTGTGAGTGTGTGTTCAAACTCTGTCGTCTGCTTCCCTGGAGACGTCCAACACAACTGTCGGATCAATTATCGCATCCTTTGCATCCGATACCAGTCTGTTCTACTTTAATAATGTTGTATTTTGGAGGTTTTCAGAAGGTTTGTGACAGGTTTTCTCTGTTTTTGTTTATTTATTTAGTGCTGTGAAATCAGCATCAGTAAAGACATTTGGTACATTTATCATTTTTTCCCATTTAAGTCCAATAGTTTTATGTTTTAGCTCCAGCCCTTCAGTCCTCTAGTGCAGGGCTGTCAAACTCATTTCAGTTCAGTTCCACATTCAGCTAAATTGGATCTGCAGTGGGCCGAACCAGTAAAATAATCACATAATAATATATAAATAATGTCAACTCCAAACTTTCCTTTATGTTTTAGCGTGAAAAAAGTAAAATTACATTATGGAAATGTTTACACCTATGAACAACCCTTTCAAACATTGTGAATAACCTGAACAAACTGAAAAAATACGAGTAATTTTAACAATATCAATATCAATATCATTGACACATGTACATTATATATAACTTACAGATCACAGTAGGTCTACAAATACCCCAAACATTTATGAACAGGTGGAATATTGTTAAAATTGCACTTCTCTTAAGACATTTCAGGTTGTTCACATTTTTTTGCGAAATTATGCTTTGTTTTAGTGCAAATACATGAAAATATTTATATTTACAAAAAGAAAAATCTAGAGTTATGAGAATTTATAAGTTATTGGGTAGTATTTTACTGATCTGACCCATTTGAGATTGAACCTGAACTAAAAGGATTGTTAATATCTTAGCGTAATTTTTGCATTTCACAAATTCATCCCAAGGGCCAGAATGGACCCTTTGGCGGGCCGGATTTGGCCCCCGGGGCTAAATCATCCTCTACATTCTCTACATCAGGGGTGTCACAGACACCCCTAGTCTTAGTCTTTAGTCTTAGTCTTAGTCTTTAGTCTAAAAACAGACCTAAGCTAACAGAGCTAAGCTAACGGAGCTAAGCTAACAGAGCTAAGTTAACAGAGCTAAGCTAACAGAGCTAAGCTAACAGAGCTAAGCTAACAGTGCAGTCCAATCAGATTTCCCTACACAGTAATTCCAGACTAGCTCTGATGCTGCCTTCACATGCTATGAGAATGATGGTAAATGGTAGTTATGACATCTAAAATTGCACATGAACACCCCCTTATGTCATATTTTCCGCAGGAGAACTGGGAAAATTTGCTACACGAGGCGAAAATAACCATTGACCTTTTCAACATGCCGGAAAGCAACGAGTTCTTATCATAATTTATTTATTTATTTATTTATTTTTCAAAACAGGTGATTAGTGGTTTTACTGTGGCCGTTTTAGTCTAAAAACAGACCTAAGCTAACAGACCTAAGCTAACAGAGCTAAGCTAACGGAGCAGTCCAATCGGATTTCCCTACATAGTGATTGCAGAATTATGGTAAATAGTAGTTACGACGTCTAAAATTGCGCATGAACACCCCCTTATGTCATATTTTCCACAAGAGAACTGGGAAAAAATTTGCTACACGAAGCAAAAATAACCTTTGACCTTTTCAACATGGTGGAGAGCAACAAGTTCTTGTCATAATGTTTTTTTTTACAAACTTCCAGGTAGAGTGGGGATCAGAAGACAACTGGAAACCACAAGTGACGGACCGTTAAATATCATATGGTGCCGCTAGATAAAATTGCTCGAGCGAAATAAAGCGCTTTCATATCAATCCGACATTGACAAAGACAAAAACGAAGGGAATTTTATCCATAATTTTTAAACGTTTTAGTTAATTTTGTAAACACACAATGCAGTTTCAGTTAGTTATTGTTTGTTTTTTCCTTTTAATTATAGTTTTTATTTATTTCAGTTAACACAAATGTTTTTTCAGTTCTAGTTTTCGTCATTTTGTTAGTTTTCATTAATAATAACCTTGCCTGTTACTAAATGTTTTGTGTCTTTGTAGGTCCGATCTGTAACACATATGTATAAATGATAAGTCGAGGCATAATGTTAAAAAAATTGTACTTATATTTCTTAACAAACTCCATTTTTTTCAGGTTATTCACATCCTTTTTGTTTGGATCGTTTTTAAATGTAAATATTGGCATGACTGAATGTTATTTTTTGCACTAAAACAATTTGGTGGTGTCATTATTTATTGGCTATCGTTATTATTTTACTGGTCCGGCCCACTTCAGATTAAATTGGACTGAATGTGAAGAAAATGAGTGTGACACCCCTGATGTAGAGAATGTAGAGGATGATTAAAATGCGTATTATCTGTCCCACATTCACCAGATCGCAGATATTGAGACTATTTCGCTGGAGAAACAGTGATCGGTTCCAAGAAATCCTGCGATTTCAGATCAGTACGAGCTGCTCGGACATGTATGTGTGCAGTTTCAGGGCAGGTCATGTGATGAGCACTGACAGTTATCTTGTCAAAACACTGTTAGTAGCACTTCACAAAGCCATTACAGGGAAGCGGCGGAGGGTGGAAGCGCCGACAGAGAACCAATATGTGACAATCACACAGGAAATGTTCACTGTGGGAGAAGTCGCATGTAAATGGAGATAACAAGAAGTGGCAAAGTGCGAATGAACCAGTTAACGGAGGAGTATTATGGACTGAATGGAAGATAAGTGTGTGAGTTTCCCGTGCTCTGATTGGTCCGTTTGTACTGAAGTCATAAAAGTGGTCGTTGTGTCGTTAAAAGGTCACAGTTAGTGTTTTAGATTCATGGGTTTGAGTCTAATGGATTTTATTTATACTGTATTCAGTCACTGATACAGTCTGTGGACACATAGGGTGGATTTATTGGCAGGGCCGTATTAACACATGGACATGATGGGCACCTCCCCCAATGCTAATCTGTGTATGTTAACCCTTCAATGTACCTTATAACATATATGATACATACCCATCAAAGCCGTATAGTTACTTCACTAATTGCTCATTTAAGTTATTTTCTGGGGTTTTTTAAAATTATTTTTAAGTTTTTTGTTTTTTTTTTAATTTTGTACTAGAATTTTTCCATTATTTTTATATAGATTTGTTTTTATTTTGTACTAGAATTGCTCAATCATTTTATATAGATTATTTTATTTTATTACTACACTTTCTTAATCATTTTATGTAGATTTTATTATTTTGTAATGGCATTTTTCTATCATTATTTACTTTTTTTTTTTTATTTTGTTGTACAATTTATACAGAAAAATAATTTCCAACAATTTGAAATCTCTATTCCCAAATGTTGGAATTGCACTCAGAGTGTTCATGTGCACTAAATCATAATTTAAGTTCTCACTAAATGCTAGTTTAAGTTCTTTTCTCCTTTTATCAGGTATTTAGAAAAAAAAATTTAAAAAGCTCTTCAAATTTTCTGTCATTTTTATATAGATTTGTTTTTATTTTGTACTTGTATTTCTGTATCATTATATGTAGATTTTATTGTTTTGTACTCCAATTTTTTTATATCATTTTTCAGATTTTTTAAAATTTTGTACTAAAAATGTTCAATCTTTTTACAGATTTTTTTTTATTTTGCACTAAAAATTTTCAATCTTTTTTTACTGATTTTTTTTTTATTTTGTACAACAATTTTTCAATATTTTTTTTAATAGATTTTTTTTTTGTACTAAAAAATTTCAGTCATTTTTTATATATTTTTTTTATTTTGTCCTAGAATTCCTACAGAAAATTTTTTCCGACAGTTTGACATCTTTTATTTCCCTGCTTTGTTTCCTGTTTTTTCTTTCGTGCCTCTTTCTTTCTCTTCCCGTTGTGAAGCCACAAGTTTGATGAGATGAAGCCTGAAAACAAGTAAATGAGTCATTGCAGATTAATCTGCCCTGTCGCCGTTGTGTTTAATTGTGCCGCTCGGTTTATGGACGGCAGAATCAGCCAAATGACATTAAATTAAGACGTTGATGAAGACAGTGGGATGGAGACAGGTACTGAGACAGGAGTTGGATATTGGAACAGATTCCAGCTGTTGGAGATCTGAACACAGTCCTGAGCCCAAACGGCTGTGGAGGCATGTGGACCCATTAGTGGACCATAACTGGACATGATTTCATCTGCTTGTGATGGAGTTCAGTGTCTGTGCACTGTTCAGACATTTCCATCTGCCTTTTGCCTCTTCATCCACACTGCAGATCAGAACGCTCAATTTGGCAAAAAGGCCCACTCACCCTCGTCTTATGATGTGGGTTTAACTGCTGAGCTCCACACTTTTTACATGTCAGCGACTGCTATGTCCACACGGTTAATGTTATACATGATGTAAATTGATTTGAACCCTTTGGAGACGATTGTGTCTCTGGTGACACACTTTTGCATACGCCATCATTCAAATTATCGTAACCCCTGAACCTGAACCACAGTGTTATAGCCGTAAATTCTGGTAAATAATTGTATATAATAGTGACAGTGCTGTTTTACATAAAGCAAAAAGCAAAAACTTTCCAACAATAATATGTATAATAATAATAATATAAATCAAATTTTATTTATATATATATATATATATATATATGTTACTGGTGGTGTTGGACTCTGCGTTATGTTCTTTTTTTTTCAAATGAGGAGACCCGCACGTGCGTCCTTGGAGGCAGTCTCCGTTTATTGTTCTGACAAAAGTGACAGAAAACATAAAAACCTCCGGTCAGTATCCCCTGTTAAACAACCTCCTACACAAACCAAAATGACACAGAAATGTGTTTAAGTACATTATAAGCGCCTCATACAGCCTAAACTAGCCGGTTCATGTAAAAAAATTAAATTAGCAGAGGTTAAACCAAAAATTTTCACAAACTGTACGGCTGCTTACCTCTGCCACAGAAATCCAGAACAAAAGGGAAGAGGCAAAGGTGTGAAAACTCCGGTTATAGTGCGCAGTGTCACACTGTAAATTGTTCCCTGGGGAACAGACCAAAACCAAAAGTTCCACTCACTGACCCGGAGGCCCACAGTGTCAGGTACCAACCAAAAGAAATGAAAATAAAATGAACAGATTTTGTGTCATTATAACAATACACAATATAATATACATACCCACATTGCTGCTAAATAATTGACCCTGTTACATATATGCAAGCCTACATTCATTCATTCATTCATTTTCTGAACCCGCTTTATCCTACTAGGGTCACGGGGTTCGCTTGGAGCCTATCCCAGCTACATAGGGGCGAAGGCGGGGTACACCCTGGACAAGTCGCCAGTTCATCGCAAGCCTACATATATATATATATATATATATATATATATATATATATATATATATATATATATATATATATATATTTTTTTTTTTTTTTTTTTTTTTTTTTTTTTTTTTTTTTATTGTACCTCAGCCTTTACCAGCCACTATGCTTCCTTCCAACAGTCACCCACTGTTCCTGTTTTTCTCCCGGCTGCTCGGGAGCTGCTGGGGGACGGCTAACCTGGGCTAGCGGCTCCGCTCCGGCTAAACGGGGCTGGCTAGCTGTCTCAGCTAACGTTTTGTTCATGGAGCAGACCTGAGCTTCCAGTTTGCTAAGCCTCGCTTCCATGGCCTCAAATCCACTACATTTATTACATGTTCCGTTGTCACTAAAGGAAGCGGGCGTAAAACTAAGCATCTGACACACCGAGCAAGACAGAAGGGAAGGAGAACGAGAAGCCATATTAGCCACTAAGCTACAGTAGATTAGCTAAACTGACTAAACGAATCGAAGGAGGTTACCGTTTGTGTGGAAACAGATAACCTTCATTATCTAATTAATTCTGTAATAACTGGCAATTTTCTAACGCACTGGCATTCTAGAACAGCAGCAGATATGAGTGATTCTACTGAAAACTATGAAGCTGCTGCAGCAAACACTCAACAAGAAACAGGAAATGACGTAAGAGGCTTACCACAGTACGTCGGACATAGCAGGAAGGAGTTTCGTGAACATATATAACAGTATTTATGTGTGACTTGACTATATCTATGATTTTTAAGTAGCATAGTGATATAATAATGGTTACTGCAGCTGTAATTAGAACATTTACACAGTTCTGAGTTGAATAAATTAAGTTACTTCAACTGAATTTTACTTACAGATGTTTAGGAAAATAAGAGCATAACTGTGTCAGTGACAATTAGAGGCTTGTTGGATATACTGAAATGAAACTGTCAGGAAGATACAATCCATGCAAGTTGTTACCTCAGTTTTTTAAAGTTGAGACAGTATATATATATTTTTTGAGTGTATTGTCATATGAATGTGACAGATCCATGGTGTCTGAAAACGTCGTCTGTATCCGTGGTCATGGGATGGATACCACAGGGAAAAGGAGATAAATATAGTCTGTGCTGTTTGCTTAACTTTTTTTTTTTTTTTTTTTAACTCTAATGGTAGTTTCTTCTTCCTGAAACTCCGAAAACTTCGGTGGAGGCTGTTCTCCATGAGGTGACAGCCTGTCCGAGCCTCCACCATGAGGCCTCAAGTCGAAGTTCTGAAAACGAGGCTGTGCTTTTTTTATTTATTTTTCGTTCCTGTTCCTTTTTTTAGGAGCGTGAGCTGCTGGGTCGGATCACTGAGCTGCAGGAGGAGGTGTCCAGGAGGAAGAACCACATCGCTCAGCTGGACCACCAGATCCACACACTTAATGAGAACATCAGCTCCCTGACCAAGGAGCTGGAGCTGAAGGGCAAGGAGGTGCTGAAGATCCGCAGTGAAGCCAATCAGCAGATCCGGTAGGACTCAGCACTGCACATGGGCGGGGGGGGTTCTGCAATATATAACCCCCAAAATACAACCCTGAAACCTGAATACAAAACCAGAATACAATCCCAAAACCAAAATACAACCCGGAAACCAGAATACAACCCGGAAACCAGAATACAACCCGGAAACCAGAATACAACCCGGAAACTAGATACAACCCGGAAACCAGAATACATTCCTGAAACCAGAATACAACCCCAAAACCAGAGTACAACCCCGAAACCAGAATACAAGCCCAAAACCAGAATACAACCCCAAAACCAGAGTACAACCCCAAAACCAGAATACATTCCTGAAACCAGAATACAACCCCAAAACCAGAATACAACCCCAAAACCAGAATACAACCCCGAAACCAGAATACAACCCCAAAACCAGAATACAAGCCCAGAACCAGAATACAACCCCAAAACCAGAGTACAACCCCAAAACCAGAATACATTCCTGAAACCAGAATACAACCCCAAAACCAGAGTACAACCCCAAAACCAGAATACAACCCCAAAACCAGAGTACAACCCCAAAACCAGAATACAACCCCGAAACCAGAATACAACCCCAAAACCAGAATACAAGCCCAGAACCAGAATACAACCCCAAAACCAGAGTACAACCCCAAAACCAGAATACAAGCCCAGAACCAGAATACAACCCCGAAACCAGAATACAAGCCCAGAACCAGAATACAACCCCAAAACCAGAGTACATTCCTGAAACCAGAATACAAGCCCAAAATGAAAATACCCCCTGAAACCAGAATACAGCACTGAAAATACAACACTAAAACGAAAGTACAACCCTGAAACCAGAATACAATCTGAAATTAAAAAAAAAAAAAACCCTGAAGGGTGAATACTGGCTCACAGTCAAATCCATGATGCAAAACCAGATGGAGTCAGCTTGCTGGTGTCTGATGCATTCAAGTACATCATGTATATTCGGTACCCTCCCTTCATAGCCTTTTCCGTCCAGAAGCCTTTAAATACACATGTTTGATAAATGATGATTCTTGCTCCTATGGTGTTTGTGTGTGTGTGAATCCGTCGTGCTCACACAGCTGGACTATGTGTTCCGGTCTCTGACAACATGAACGTACACGGTTAAATCCAGCTGGCGTTCACCGCTGTGCACTCTTAATGCTCGGTAACCTGGCAACCAAAGCGCTCAATGGTTTTTCTATGATTTCTATGTTCTGATCCCTGTATTTTTCTTCTGGTGTTTGTTACATCATTTTTAGACACACAGATAACAGTATGATCGTTGTGTTTTTTCTGTTTTAGCTTCAGTTTTATAGATAAATAGTTGGTGCAAATGAAAATAATTGCATTTAGAGATTTAAATACATGGATTAAATGTCAGAAAGTCACTGTCTCTAGGTTGTTGCACATCTAAAAATAGCCCCGGTCTCAATACATAAATCTGAATGTACAAGTACTGATCCAACAAAATGTAATTAAGCATTAAATCAGTCCACAAACATATCGTGCATTATCTGCAGAGTAGTTTAAATGCATATAAATGAGTGAATGAGTCGCAGATTAAACAAACAAGATACAGTGTGTGAAGCACGAAATGTTTGCTCTATATTTATAAAAAAAAGACAAAAGGAGATTATTCTGACTAAACCACAGTGACTATTCTTGTTCACATGCAGCTGAACATACGAGGTAAACAGTCTCCTCCTTTAAGTAGATAGATAGATAGATAGATAGATAGATAGATAGATAGATAGATAGATAGATAGATAGATAGATAGATAGATAGATAGATAGATAGATAGATAGATAGATAGATAGATAGATAGATAGATAGATAGATAGATATTTATTCTTCACTTATGTTTTTATTTTTTATATATTTTTTTTATTTTATATACAAAAAAAATGTGAGATTGATTAAAAAAGTGAACAAAATAATTTAAAAAAAAGGGACTAAAAAATGGACAAACATAAGCATCAAAGAAAAAATAAGCAACAAAATTAGTGAAAAATGAGACAAAATTAATAAAAACTGAGCATTTTGTTACTAGGTAGTGGCAAAAAAAAAAAAAAAGTCAAATTGATTAAAAAAGTTAACAAAATAAGGATGACTGTGGCCAAAAATGGACAAACATAAGCATCAAAATGAGTAAAAACTAAAAAAAAAAGCAAAAAAAATTAGTGAAAAATTAACAAAATGAGACAATAACTGAACAAAATAGGTAAGGAAATGGATAAAAATGAATACAAATAAGTAGCACAATGAACAAATTGATAATATTAACATTTTGTTGCTATAGATAATGAGAAAAAATGTTAGACTGATTAAAAAAGTTAACAAAACAACAAAAAAAGTTCCCAAAAATGGACAAATGTAAGCATCAAAATGATTGAAGACAAAAAATGTGCAACAAAATTAGTGAAAACTGAACAAAATGAGACTAAATTTATTTAAAAAATTAACAAATTAGACAAGAAAATGGACAAAACAAACACATATAAGTAGCACAATTAACAAAGAGGATAGATAGATAGATAGATAGATAGATAGATAGATAGATAGATAGATAGATAGATAGATAGATAGATAGATAGATAGATAGATAGATAGATAGATAGATAGATAGATAGATAGATAGATAGATAGATAGATAGATAGATAGATAGATAGATTTCAAACATGAAATCATTCTTTTCTGGAACAAAAAATAACATGAATGATTATTTTTAATATGAAAAGTGGCATAAAACACATTGATTTTAACCCATAAAAACCCAAACATCCACCATCAGACACAACCACCTACTGATCTAAACTGTTTAATACCTGATGATCCATTAATCCTATCAGTCCATGTCAATAATTGGTGTCAAATACAGTTCTTCATCTTTTCATGGTCATCAGATATGACCCATTTGGACGTTCAGAGGCTCCGTAGTTACCGTGGAAACACTGTTATCTTCTACAACATTGATTCACCAGTAAAACCCCTGGAGTTGGATCAACGACAGTGGATGGACACACTGGGGTTATGTTCAGATAATGAGAGATTTTGTTGAAAAAAACTCACTTAATAATAAGTAAGTAAATTAAATATAGGAAAATAACTGATTTTCAGTTCGATGATTAGATACATGAGAGTCAAACATAACTGATAAACATATATATAAAAGCCTATTTTGCTGAAAAAGTCACTTTTTCTTCAGTTTTCTCTGTTTCTGATGTAATAACCCTCAGCTTTAATCTGAACTTTTATGAACATCTACATGATCAGTGAATTAAATATAGGAAAATAGCAGAATTTCACTGAAAAAATGCAAAATAAAGAGGATAATATTATAATAAATGTTAGTAAATCACTTAAGAAAGGTTAAAAATAGAGAAAAATACATTATGAAACTGACTTAAAAGTAGTCCTGGGTCTTGAAGGGTTAAAAAAGGTCGACATTGTGATATTTGTTGGAGTCTTTCATAATGTTTACGTGAAGGTTGGCTCATAAATGTGTGGGTTTCTATTCTGGTCCTGCATCTAAACAAACCTCCACATACTCGGAGTGTCCTATATACAGCACATATGAAAACTACGCTCCAAACATGACTCATATCAGCGGTTCCTGCATCCCAACTGAATAAAATCCGGCCTAATTCAGAATATCAAATCAGAACATGCTGTTCCTGAGGTCCATTTGGATACAGTAACATTAGGAATAATAGATGAATATTCATGTGCATGTTGTGAGTGATGCATGGGAGTATTTTTAATCTTTCAATGAGTCATGTTCACTGTTAGCCCCTGAGTCCAGTTCGAAACTCAACACACAATCACATCTCAAACGTAAGGAAAAAGAGAATCAGCGCAGTTACGATCCACAAAACTGAAGTGTTCATATTCAGGACTTGCAGCTGACGTCACTGGTCATGTGATTGTTGTTTACACCGCCATATTGGTGGGTACCTTATCTGGATCCAGAAAGTCAGAACTGTTTCTTTATATGGTGTTTTTCTTTGGACTCGTGTTTGCGTGTTTTGTTATTTGCGAGTATGTCTGCTTGTGATAAAGGCACCATTGTCCTGTCCCATATTACCAGAGCCCTTAGCACCTCCAAGGTTCGTTACGTGGAAAAGATCAGATCTACTGCCGTGGACCCCCACAGCTTGACCCTGGATAAACACTGTGCTATTGTCAGTGCTCAGAAGTACCCGGCAGTTAGCTACCCACATATTTACAACTATCTGGTATATCAGGTGTGAAAACAATGAAGGCGCACAATCAGGAGACGTAGGATTGTCACTTTTTCCTGGAACAAGAATAAAGGACGTCTAAACATCTGAACAAACATCTAAAAATAAACCCAAACTTAGAACGGTAGGGGGTGGGGGTGGGGGTGCCTATGGTCCATGTTTATTGAACTAAATACGTCTATGTAGCCATGAACTAATTTGTGTTTAATGCATTCACTTACACTCAATAAAATGGTCACTGCATACTCAGCTGGTGCTGGATGGGTGCCAGCCTTCGCATTTTATGGCTGCAATCCACAGCCCCCTCCGTTCTGGATCCTTCAGAAATCTACAGAAGGATTTACCGGTGTTTTTTTCTTGCCGATTATTGCAACCAACTGCAACACATGTGGTTCCCATGATCACACTGCCTAAAGCTTTATGTTATTGTAGATCTACGCAGGAGAAAGATACATGTTACCAACAATGGGCAATTGTACGATCCAAGGAAAGCTTGCCTACCAAAATGGCATCGTGAACAGAAAACCACGTGATCATGTGACCTATGTGCAAAACCTGAATATGAGCTGTTACGCCCCGGCCTAGGGGTTCACCAGGGCGAACATAATATGCTCACTTTGTCCCCTCCCAGCTCCCAAGCACACACGTCAGTCGAATCTAAAGTTTACAATGCTTATTACAATTATTTTTTCTAAACAACTAAGGAAGGGTTAGGGGAGGGAGCGGCTAAAACAACAAACAAAATTATCTTCTTTACAATTTAAACTAAATTACCTACTCCAAAATAAATGCACGAAATAAAATACTGCAAACTTGCCTAAACTTCCAAAACCAAAAAACAGGACAAAAACAGGAAAACAAAAGAGCCGACCTCCCCTACCAGAAAAAGTTTCAACTTACAGAGAATATTTACAACTACAAACAATCGAATTTTACACGAGCACACGAAGACTGACGGTCACACACAGAACACAGGGTTGAGAGCTGGCAGGAGGCAAGAGAGAGCGGACGGAAACTCCGGGGCCATATTTAAAGGGGCCGGGCAATCACCTTCCACCAATCAGCAACCTGCAAACAGACAGACACAAAAGGGCGCAGCACACCTACAGGACGGGGGAGAACACACACACACTAAACAGAAAACATACATACACATATAAATAGACAAATTATGACCCAGGGTCATAACAGAGCACAGTGACGTCTGAAGGGTAAATTTACCCCCGTTCTGGGTCTAATACCTGCCCAGTACCTGTTCTGTGCAGATGTTGTGTTTTAAATGTAACGAGGGTTGATGGACGGACGGACAGACGCTCAGATCCTACAGAGGTTCACTTTAAAACATATGAACTTCACTTTTTCTGCTTGACTGTAGTGGTGTACAGTCCTGTTCCAGTCAGAACCCATTTGGTGTTTGAAGGTGTCAGATCTGATCCAAACTGATGGAGGCAGATGGAGAAGACGTGATATATGGACGTCACTTCCCCGTCCTCTGGGGGCATTAACGCTGTCTTTATGCAAATTTCATGAACAGTAGTGATCCCAAAAGGCTGCTTCTTCGATTTTCAGCCGTTTTTTTAGGTCACGGACCGATAGGACATGAACTGTAGTGAAGGCGCTTCATCTTCATCGTTGTTGTCATTGTTGTCGTCGTCTTTGTTAGAAATGTCTTTAACCCTTAGGGGTCTGAGTCTGTTGTGGCTGTTTGTGATTTTGCCCTTATATACTATATAAACAAATGTTTACTCTACCCATGTTTGGTATCTGTTTTTTTCAGCACAACTTCATCTATCTCTATTATTTTTTCACTTTAACCTACTATATCAACACAAACGGACAAAAAACACACAAAAAATATAAAATCCAACATGAAAAATTTATATAATTTATTTCATAAATAACACACAGATGCTTAATGAACCTTTTCAAAGACTTTAAAAGTGAATGTTGGTTCCAAATATTAGGTATAGAAAATTAAAATTGTAATAAATTAAAACTGTATTCAAATATTTGACGTAAAAGCATAGCTTTACATAAGCATTTTCTCATCCTTTCACCCCTGGTCTATGGTGGCCCAGAGGTGCAACAGCCCATAATATTTTCCACTATAAGAAAAAAAACAACAGCCCAAAAAATTATCCAGTATAAGAAAAAAAAAGAACAGCCCAAAAAATTATCCACTATAAGAAAAAAAACAACAGCCTAAAAAATTATCCACTATAAGAAAAAAAGAGAACAGCCCAAAAAATTATCCACTATAAGAAAAAAAAGAACAGCCCAAAAAATTATCCACTATAAGAAAAAAAAGAACAGCCCAAAAATCATCCACTATAAGAAAAAAAAAGAACAGCCCAAAAAATTAACCACTATAAAAAAAAGGACAGCTCAAAAAATTAACCACTATAAGAAAAAAAAGAACAATCCAAAAAAATATCCACTATAAGAAAAAAAAGAACAGCCCAAAAAATTATCCACTATAAGAAAAAAAACAACAGCCTAAAAAATTATCCACTATAAGAAAAAAAGAGAACAGTCCAAAAAATTATCCAGTATAAGAGAAAAAAAGAACAGCCCAAAAAATTGTCCACTATAAGAAAAAAAAGAACAGCCCAAAAAATTATCCACTATAAGAAAAAAAGAACAGCCCAAAAATCATCCACTATAAGAAAAAAAAAGAACAGCCCAAAAAATTAACCACTATAAAAAAAGGACAGCCCAAAAAATTAACCACTATAAGAAAAAAAAGAACAATCCAAAAAAATATCCACTATAAGAAAAAAAAGAACAGCCCAAAAAATTATCCACTATAAGAAAAGAAAGAGAACAGCCTAAAAAATTATCCACTCAAAGAAAAAAAAGAGAACAGCCCAAAAAATTATCCACTATAAGAAAATAAACAACAGCCCAAAAAATCATCCGCTATAAGAAAAAAAACAACAGCCCAAAAAATTATCCACTATAAAAAAAAACAACAGCCCAAAAAATTATCCACTATAAGAAAAAAAAGAACAGCCCAAAAAAGTACCCACTATTAAAAAAAAAAAAAAAAAAGAACAGCCCAAAAAATTACCCACTATAAAAAAAAACAAAAAGAACAGCCCAAAAAATGATCCACTAGCCCAAAAAATTAACCTTTCGGGTAAACAGCACCCCCTTAATTGAAAAGATGGATGATGTTTTGTTTTTTTTTTTCTTATAGTGGATCATTTATTGGGCTGTTCTTTTTTTTTCTTACAGTGGATAATTTTTTGGGCTGTTCTTTTTTTTTTCTTACAGTGGATCATTTTTTGGGCTGTTCTTTTTTTTTCTTACAGTGGATCATTTATTGGGCTGTTCTTTTTTTTTCTTATAGTGGATCATTTATTGGGCTGTTCTCTTTTTTTTTCTTATAGTGGATAATTTTTTGGGCTGTTCTTTTTTTTTCTTACAGTGGATCATTTTTTGGGCTGTTCTTTTTTTTTCTTACAGTGGATCATTTTTTGGGCTGTTGCACCTCTGGCCCACCGCACTGTTCCTCCTGGTTTCCTCATCCAGTTCAGGTGGGGGTCATCCTCACCCTTACCTGTAATTCTAACGCAGTCTGTGGATTAGAATTCGCAGATTCGTCCAGTTTTTTTCCATTTTGAAAAAATGACGTAGATCTGGTCAGAAATATAACGCCCCCCCACCTCATTTCTATACTTTTATTCACGTTTCTTTGCTCTGGTTTCGAACCGTTGTATCTCTGGTTGTATTTGCTCTATCAGCATCACATAAAAAGTGTCAGAGTGTTTCAAGTCCACACTTTCAAATGCAGTTGTCCACAGTGGTCTACGTGACCAACTTCCGAAGCTACAGTGTGTTGAAAATGTCATGTGATTCAGTCGTGGGGCCGTGACCGTGGACCCCTAAGGGTTAAAAGGGTGTAGTTTTACATGGGTGACATATGCTCTAAATAACCCTTTGTGCTGTAATATTCTAAACCTTGTGTTAATTGTGTCCTCTGAAAACATTTCGTATCACTTTAACTGTAGCGTCGACAGTCGTGTGAAGACGCACTCGGCCGCACACGCTCAGTAGCCCCTGTCATCAGGTCCTGTCGCTGAATTGTGCTTCTCTGGTTATTTTTTTCGAATGACGATAGTTTCTGCAATCCGGCTCTCCTCCAACCCCCATGAAAAAATAGAGCGAGATGAAAGTCAGAAGAAGAAAAGCCCAAACAAAGGAAGTTTCTGTGCCTTCGACCACTGTCAGGAGCCTATTGATCAGCAGATGTGAAGGTTATTTAGGGTAAAAGTGAAAAAAAAAAAAAAAGAATCCATAATCATGTTGTTCCCTGCAGCGCCTGATGAATTTTTTAACCGCCGTGTGGCTGATGCGGTCCGGCTGCTCATTAGAATTAAATCTGCAGCCTTTGATTCGTTTTGGACGTGGAGGTTTTTCCGTCATGTGTGTTGCTTCGTGGTGCGTTCGAGGGCCTTCGTGTACATGCGTTCTGTTCCTCTGTGTTGGTTCGCTGGCAGGCCCATGCGCAGCACATTTCTCCTTCTGTTACGTAACTCCTCGTCTGAATCCTGGTCACGGGGATAAAAATAGGCTGATAAATAAATAAAGAGGAAGCACAGAGATAGGATGTGGCCCCCCTCGGGGAGAGTTGGCCTAGTCAGAGTGAGAGGCAGACAGGCGTCACGTCTCCATCCGCATTCTCAGCTTCTTCAACACTCCACTTGGCATTCCTATCCTCCTTATTTGGCTGCCCATTTTTCATCCACCCCATCCTGTTCTTGTCCTCCAGTAATCAGCCACCTTCATCTGCATATTGATAAGAACGTTTTGTTGCTACACACAGATAGATAAAAAAAAAAAAGAATGGAAAAAGAATGTTAGATTGATTAAAAAAGTTAACAAAATAAGGAAAAAAGTGGCCAAAAGTGGATAAATGTAAGCATCAAAATGAGCAAAGACAAAAAATAAATATCAAAATTAATAAAAAACTGAACCTTTTGTTGCTAGGTAATGGGGAAAAATATCAAACTGATTCAAAAAAGTGAACAAAATGAGGAATAAAGTGGCCAAAAATGGACAAACATAAACATCAAAATGAGTAAAGACAGAAAAAATAAGCTGCAAAATTAGTGAAAAAGGAACAAAATGAGACAAAATTAATAAAAACTGAACAATTTGTTGCTAGGTAATGGGAAAAAATATCAAACTGATTCAAAAAAAGTGAACAAAATGAGGAATAAAGTGGCCAAAAATGGATAAACATCAAAATAAGTAAAGACAGAAAAATAAGCTGCAAAATTAGTGAAAAATGAACAAAATGAGACAAAATTAATAAAAACTGAACAATTTGTTGCTAGGTAATGGGGAAAAAATGTCAAATTGATTAAAAAAGTTAACAAAATGAGGAATAAAGTGGCCAAAAATGGACAAATGTAAGCATCAAAATGAGTAAAGACAGAAAAATAAGCTGTAAAATTAGTGAAAAATGAACAAAATGAGACAAAATTAATAAAAACGGAACAATTTGTTGCTAGGTAATGGGGAAAAAATGTCAAATTGATTAAAAAAGTTAACAAAATGAGGAATAAAGTGACCAAAAATGGATAAACGTAAGTATCAAAATGAGTAAAGACAAAAAATAAGTATCAAAATTAATAAAAACTGAACCTTTTGTTGCTAGGTAATGGGGGAAAATATCAAACTGATTAAAAAAAGTGAACAAAATGAGGAATAAAGTGGCCAAAAATGGACAAACATAAACATCAAAATGAGTAAAGACAGAAAAATAAGCTGCAAAATTAGTGAAAAATGAACAAAATGAGACAAAATTAATAAAAACTGAACAATTTGTTGCGAGGTAATGGGGAAAAAATGTCAAATTGATTAAAAAAGTTAACAAAATGAGGAATAAAGTGACCAAAAATGGACAAATGTAAGCATCAAAATGAGTAAAGACAGAAAAATAAGCTGTAAAATTAGTGAAAAATGAACAAAATGAGACAAAATTAATAAAAACTGAACCTTTTGTTGCTAGGTAATGGGGGAAAATATCAAACTGATTCAAAAAAGTGAACAAAATGAGGAATAAAGTGGCCAAAAATGGACAAACATAAACATCAAAATAAGTAAAGACAAAAAAATAAGCTGTAAAATTAGTGAAAAATGAACAAAATGAGACAAAATTAATAAAAACTGAACAATTTGTTGCGAGGTAATGGGGAAAAAATGTCAAATTGATTAAAAAAGTTAACAAAATGAGGAATAAAGTGGCCAAAAATGGACAAATGTAAGCATCAAAATGAGTAAAGACAGAAAAATAAGTATCAAAATTAATAAAAACTGAACCTTTTGTTGCTAGGTAATGGGGGAAAATATCAAACTGATTAAAAAAAGTGAACAAAATGAGGAATAAAGTGGCCAAAAATGGACAAACATAAACATCAAAATGAGTAAAGACAGAAAAATAAGCTGCAAAATTAGTGAAAAATGAACAAAATGAGACAAAATTAATAAAAACTGAACAATTTGTTGCTAGGTAATGGGGAAAAAATGTCAAATTGATTAAAAAAGTTAACAAAATGAGGAATAAAGTGACCAAAAATGGATAAATGTAATCATCAAAATGAGTAAAGACAAAAAAATAAGTATCAAAATTAATAAAAACTGAACCTTTTGTTGCTAGGTAATGGGGGAAAATATCAAACTGATTAAAAAAAGTGAACAAAATGAGGAATAAAGTGGCCAAAAATGGACAAACATAAACATCAAAATGAGTAAAGACAGAAAAATAAGCTGCAAAATTAGTGAAAAATGAACAAAATGAGACAAAATTAATAAAAACTGAACAATTTGTTGCTAGGTAATGGGGAAAAAATGTCAAATTGATTAAAAAAGTTAACAAAATGAGGAATAAAGTGACCAAAAATGGACAAATGTAAGCATCAAAATGAGTAAAGACAAAAAATAAGTATCAAAATTAATAAAAAACTGAACCTTTTGTTGCTAGGTAATGGGGGAAAATATCAAACTGATTCAAAAAAAAGTGAACAAAATGAGGAATAAAGTGGCCAAAAATGGACAAACATAAACATCAAAATGAGTAAAGACAGAAAAATAAGCTGCAAAATTAGTGAAAAATGAACAAAATGAGACAAAATTAATAAAAACTGAACAATTTGTTGCTAGGTAATGGGGAAAAAATGTCAAATTGATTAAAAAAGTTAACAAAATGAGGAATAAAGTGACCAAAAATGGACAAATGTAATCATCAAAATGAGTAAAGACAAAAAATAAGTATCAAAATTAATAAAAACTGAACCTTTTGTTGCTAGGTAATGGGGGAAAATATCAAACTGATTCAAAAAAAGTGAACAAAATGAGGAATAAAGTGGCCAAAAATGGACAAACATAAACATCAAATAAGTAAAGACAGAAAAATAAGCTGCAAAATTAGTGAAAAATGAACAAAATGAGACAAAATTAATAAAAACTGAACAATTTGTTGCGAGGTAATGGGGAAAAAATGTCAAATTGATTAAAAAAGTTAACAAAATGAGGAATAAAGTGACCAAAAATGGACAAATGTAAGCATCAAAATGAGTAAAGACAGAAAAATAAGCTGTAAAATTAGTGAAAAATGAACAAAATGAGACAAAATTAATAAAAACTGAACAATTTGTTGCTAGGTAATGGGGAAAAAAATGTCAAATTGATTAAAAAAGTTAACAAAATGAGGAATAAAGTGACCAAAAATGGATAAATGTAATCATCAAAATGAGTAAAGACAAAAAAATAAGTATCAAAATTAATAAAAAACTGAACCTTTTGTTGCTAGGTAATGGGGGAAAATATCAAACTGATTCAAAAAAGTGAACAAAATGAGGAATAAAGTGGCCAAAAATGGACAAACATAAACATCAAAATAAGTAAAGACAAAAAAATAAGCTGCAAAATTAGTGAAAAATGAACAAAATGAGACAAAATTAATAAAAACGGAACAATTTGTTGCTAGGTAATGGGGAAAAAATGTCAAATTGATTAAAAAAGTTAACAAAATGAGGAATAAAGTGACCAAAAATGGATAAACGTAAGTATCAAAATGAGTAAAGACAAAAAATAAGTATCAAAATTAATAAAAACTGAACCTTTTGTTGCTAGGTAATGGGGGAAAATATCAAACTGATTAAAAAAAGTGAACAAAATGAGGAATAAAGTGGCCAAAAATGGACAAACATAAACATCAAAATGAGTAAAGACAGAAAAATAAGCTGCAAAATTAGTGAAAAATGAACAAAATGAGACAAAATTAATAAAAACTGAACAATTTGTTGCGAGGTAATGGGGAAAAAATGTCAAATTGATTAAAAAAGTTAACAAAATGAGGAATAAAGTGACCAAAAATGGACAAATGTAAGCATCAAAATGAGTAAAGACAGAAAAATAAGCTGTAAAATTAGTGAAAAATGAACAAAATGAGACAAAATTAATAAAAACTGAACCTTTTGTTGCTAGGTAATGGGGGAAAATATCAAACTGATTCAAAAAAGTGAACAAAATGAGGAATAAAGTGGCCAAAAATGGACAAACATAAACATCAAAATAAGTAAAGACAAAAAAATAAGCTGTAAAATTAGTGAAAAATGAACAAAATGAGACAAAATTAATAAAAACTGAACAATTTGTTGCGAGGTAATGGGGAAAAAAATGTCAAATTGATTAAAAAAGTTAACAAAATGAGGAATAAAGTGGCCAAAAATGGACAAATGTAAGCATCAAAATGAGTAAAGACAGAAAAATAAGTATCAAAATTAATAAAAACTGAACCTTTTGTTGCTAGGTAATGGGGGAAAATATCAAACTGATTAAAAAAAGTGAACAAAATGAGGAATAAAGTGGCCAAAAATGGACAAACATAAACATCAAAATGAGTAAAGACAGAAAAATAAGCTGCAAAATTAGTGAAAAATGAACAAAATGAGACAAAATTAATAAAAACTGAACAATTTGTTGCTAGGTAATGGGGAAAAAATGTCAAATTGATTAAAAAAGTTAACAAAATGAGGAATAAAGTGACCAAAAATGGATAAATGTAATCATCAAAATGAGTAAAGACAAAAAAATAAGTATCAAAATTAATAAAAACTGAACCTTTTGTTGCTAGGTAATGGGGGAAAATATCAAACTGATTAAAAAAAGTGAACAAAATGAGGAATAAAGTGGCCAAAAATGGACAAACATAAACATCAAAATGAGTAAAGACAGAAAAATAAGCTGCAAAATTAGTGAAAAATGAACAAAATGAGACAAAATTAATAAAAACTGAACAATTTGTTGCTAGGTAATGGGGAAAAAATGTCAAATTGATTAAAAAAGTTAACAAAATGAGGAATAAAGTGACCAAAAATGGACAAATGTAAGCATCAAAATGAGTAAAGACAAAAAATAAGTATCAAAATTAATAAAAAACTGAACCTTTTGTTGCTAGGTAATGGGGGAAAATATCAAACTGATTCAAAAAAAGTGAACAAAATGAGGAATAAAGTGGCCAAAAATGGACAAACATAAACATCAAAATGAGTAAAGACAGAAAAATAAGCTGCAAAATTAGTGAAAAATGAACAAAATGAGACAAAATTAATAAAAACTGAACAATTTGTTGCTAGGTAATGGGGAAAAAATGTCAAATTGATTAAAAAAGTTAACAAAATGAGGAATAAAGTGACCAAAAATGGACAAATGTAATCATCAAAATGAGTAAAGACAAAAAATAAGTATCAAAATTAATAAAAACTGAACCTTTTGTTGCTAGGTAATGGGGGAAAATATCAAACTGATTCAAAAAAAGTGAACAAAATGAGGAATAAAGTGGCCAAAAATGGACAAACATAAACATCAAAATAAGTAAAGACAGAAAAATAAGCTGCAAAATTAGTGAAAAATGAACAAAATGAGACAAAATTAATAAAAACTGAACAATTTGTTGCGAGGTAATGGGGAAAAAATGTCAAATTGATTAAAAAAGTTAACAAAATGAGGAATAAAGTGACCAAAAATGGACAAATGTAAGCATCAAAATGAGTAAAGACAGAAAAATAAGCTGTAAAATTAGTGAAAAATGAACAAAATGAGACAAAATTAATAAAAACTGAACAATTTGTTGCTAGGTAATGGGGAAAAAATGTCAAATTGATTAAAAAAGTTAACAAAATGAGGAATAAAGTGACCAAAAATGGATAAATGTAATCATCAAAATGAGTAAAGACAAAAAAATAAGTATCAAAATTAATAAAAAACTGAACCTTTTGTTGCTAGGTAATGGGGGAAAATATCAAACTGATTCAAAAAAGTGAACAAAATGAGGAATAAAGTGGCCAAAAATGGACAAACATAAACATCAAAATAAGTAAAGACAAAAAAATAAGCTGCAAAATTAGTGAAAAATGAACAAAATGAGACAAAATTAATAAAAACGGAACAATTTGTTGCTAGGTAATGGGGAAAAAATGTCAAATTGATTAAAAAAGTTAACAAAATGAGGAATAAAGTGACCAAAAATGGACAAATGTAAGCATCAAAATGAGTAAAGACAAAAAATAAGTATCAAAATTAATAAAAAACTGAACCTTTTGTTGCTAGGTAATGGGGGAAAATATCAAACTGATTAAAAAAAAGTGAACAAAATGAGGAATAAAGTGGCCAAAAATGGACAAACATAAACATCAAAATGAGTAAAGACAGAAAAATAAGCTGCAAAATTAGTGAAAAATGAACAAAATGAGACAAAATTAATAAAAACTGAACAATTTGTTGCTAGGTAATGGGGAAAAAATGTCAAATTGATTAAAAAAGTTAACAAAATGAGGAATAAAGTGACCAAAAATGGACAAATGTAAGTATCAAAATGAGTAAAGACAAAAAATAAGTATCAAAATTAATAAAAACTGAACCTTTTGTTGCTAGGTAATGGGGAAAAATATCAAACTGATTCAAAAAAAGTGAACAAAATGAGGAATAAAGTGGCCAAAAATGGACAAACATAAATATCAAAATAAGTAAAGACAGAAAAATAAGCTGCAAAATTAGTGAAAAATGAACAAAATGAGACGAAATTAATAAAAACTGAACAATTTGTTGCGAGGTAATGGGGAAAGTGTCAAATTAAAAAATTATAAAAGTGAACAAAATGAGGAATAAAGTGGCCAAAAATGGATAAATGTAATCATCAAAATGAGTAAAGACAAAAAATACACAACAAATTTAGTGGAAAAATGAACAAAATGAGACAAAATCGATAAAAACTGAACATTTTGTTGCTAGGTAAGCAAACTTACAACTTACAAATGTAAGCGTCAAAATGAATAACATGAAAAATAAACAGCAAATTGGGGAGAAATTAACAAAATGAGACAGAAACTGAACAAAATAGGCAAGAAAATGGACAAAAATGCACACAATAAGTAGCACAATGAACGAATTGATAATATTAACATTTTGTTGGTATAGATAGATAGATAGATAGATAGATAGATAGATAGATAGATAGATAGATAGATAGATAGATAGATAGATAGATAGATAGATAGATAGATAGATAGATAGATAGATAGATAGATAGATAGAGATTTGAGCATTTATTTTAAAAAGAAGAGAAAATTGTGCAAAAAGGTGCCACTTAACTTCAGTACAGTAATGAAGTATAAATAGTTTGTTACATTCCACCACTGCAAATGAAATATTTCACAGATGGCAACATCCAGTACACATGTTTTGTTTTTTTCACCAGTGTTTGTTTAATTTTTCTTGAGTGTGTTCACATTTGAGGATTGCAGTCAAAAATCTCATTGTGATGCCCAAACAAACAGTATGATGTGTAGAATGAGCTCTGGTTCTAAACATCAGAAGATTAATGCAGTAAATCTCATCCTGTCTGTAAACTCACATGTACCATCCGTCTTTGGTTACTAATTCAATTCTGGATCATGGAGCAGCAGCCTCATCAGGGAGGGTTAGACCTCTGCCTGCCTGGTCGATCCTCCATCGACTAATGTGTGTGTTGGTGTTTTACCCTTCTACATGTGTGTGTTAGTGTGTTTCTACATGTGTGTGTTAGTGTGTTTCTACATGTGTGTGTTAGTGTGTTTCTACATGTGTGTTAGTGTGTTTCTACATGTGTGTTAGTGTGTTTCTACATGTGTGTGTTAGTGTGTTTCTACATGTGTGTGTTAGTGTGTTTCTACATGTGTGTTAGTGTGTTTCTACATGTGTGTGTTAGTGTGTTTCTACATGTGTGTGTTAGTGTGTTTCTACATGTGTGTGTTAGTGTGTTTCTACATGTGTGTGTTAGTGTGTTTCTACATGTGTGTTAGTGTGTTTCTACATGTGTGTGTTAGTGTGTTTCTACATGTGTGTGTTAGTGTTTTGTACATGTGTGTGTTAGTGTGTTTCTACATGTGTGTGTTAGTGTTTTGTACATGTGTGTGTTAGTGTGTTTCTACATGTGTGTGTTAGTGTGTTTCTACATGTGTGTTAGTGTGTTTCTACATGTGTGTGTTAGTGTGTTTCTACATGTGTGTGTTAGTGTGTTTCTACATGTGTGTGTTAGTGTTTTGTACATGTGTGTGTTAGTGTTTTGTACATGTGTGTGTTAGTGTTTTGTACATGTGTGTGTTAGTGTTTTGTACATGTGTGTGTTAGTGTTTTGTACGTGTGTGTTAGTGTTTTGTACATGTGTGTGTTAGTGTTTTGTACATGTGTGTGTTAGTGTGTTTCTACATGTGTGTGTTAGTGTGTTTCTACATGTGTGTGTTAGTGTTTTGTACATGTGTGTGTTAGTGTTTTGTACATGTGTGTGTTAGTGTGTTTCTACATGTGTGTGTTAGTGTTTTGTACATGTGTGTGTTAGTGTGTTTCTACATGTGTGTGTTAGTGTTTTCTACATGTGTGTGTTAGTGTTTTGTACATGTGTGTGTTAGTGTGTTTCTACATGTGTGTGTTAGTGTTTTGTACATGTGTGTGTTAGTGTGTTTCTACATGTGTGTGTTAGTGTGTTTCTACATGTGTGTTAGTGTGTTTCTACATGTGTGTGTTAGTGTTTTTCTACATGTGTGTGTTAGTGTTTTGTACATGTGTGTGTTAGTGTTTTGTACATGTGTGTGTTAGTGTTTTGTACATGTGTGTGTTAGTGTTTTGTACATGTGTGTGTTAGTGTTTTGTACATGTGTGTGTTAGTGTTTTTCTACGTGTGTGTTAGTGTGTTTCTACATGTGTGTGTTAGTGTTTTTCTACATGTGTGTGTTAGTGTTTTGTACGTGTGTGTTAGTGTGTTTCTACATGTGTGTGTTAGTGTTTTGTACGTGTGTGTTAGTGTGTTTCTACATGTGTGTGTTAGTGTTTTGTACATGTGTGTGTTAGTGTTTTTCTACGTGTGTGTTAGTGTGTTTCTACATGTGTGTGTTAGTGTTTTTCTACATGTGTGTGTTAGTGTTTTTCTACATGTGTGTTAGTGTTTTGTACATGTGTGTGTTAGTGTTTTGTACATGTGTGTGTTAGTGTTTTGTACATGTGTGTGTTAGTGTTTTGTACATGTGTGTGTTAGTGTTTTTCTACGTGTGTGTTAGTGTTTTGTACATGTGTGTGTTAGTGTTTTGTGCATGTGTGTGTTAGTGTTTTGTACATGTGTGTGTTAGTGTTTTGTGCATGTGTGTGTTAGTGTTTTGTACATGTGTGTGTTAGTGTTTTGTACATGTGTGTGTTAGTGTTTTGTGCATGTGTGTGTTAGTGTTTTGTACATGTGTGTGTTAGTGTTTTGTGCATGTGTGTGTTAGTGTGTTTCTATTCCCCTGCTGTTGTTTTGCATGTTTCTCTAATAATTGCGTTCAGTGTGTTGTCGTACACTTCTGTTCTTTGGGTTCCTTCGCTGCGTCTGCTTGCATATTTTTAATCTCACCATCGTTTCTTCCTCAGGACCATCCGTTCTGTTGACTGGTCCCTGGAGAGCGTGCGGGTCCTGATTAGGCCTCCAAGGGAAATGTCACCCATTTACACTTGTAAATAAATAAACCTGCGTTCTTCCTGAAGCACAGAGGACAGTGGTGGTCAGTGAACGCACCACCACAACACTGCACCATTATTAGAATGGGAGATGGTGGATTGATGATAAAAAAAAGTAGTTTCTTTAGGGTTTTTTTTTTTTTTTTTTCACTCGTATAAAAAGAAGACAACCGAAGCCTTATCACAAAGACACCGGCTGTGTTAACGTCTAAATATGAGCACTGAGAGTGAACGGATGAGATTAGAGGAAAAACGGAGTCACTATTAAAGAAAAGATAAGATTAGACTGATAGAATAGAATAGAATAGAATAGAATAGAATAGAATAGAATAGAACAGAGTAGAGTAGTCTATTCTATTCTGTTCTACTCTATTCTTTTCTCTACTTACTCTATTCTATTCTATTCTACGCTATTCTATTCTATCTACTCTATCTACTCTATTCTATTCTGTTCTGTTCTATTCTATTCTGTTCTACTATTCTATTCTACTAGATAGAGTAGATAGAATAGAATAGAGAATAGAATAGAATACAATACAATACAACACTGTAGAATACAACACTATAGAATAGAATAGAATAGAATAGAATAGAATAGAACAGAGTAGAGTAGTCTATTCTATTCTGTTCTACTCTATTCTTTTCTCTACTTACTCTATTCTATTCTATTCTACGCTATTCTATTCTATCTACTCTATTCTATTCTATTCTGTTCTGTTCTATTCTATTCTGTTCTACTATTCTATTCTACTAGATAGAGTAGATAGAATAGAATAGAGAATAGAATACAATACAATACAATACAACACTGTAGAATACAACACTATAGAATAGAATAGAATAGAATAGAATAGAATAGAATAGAACAGAGTAGAGTAGTCTATTCTGTTCTGTTCTGTTCTGTTCTATTCTACTCTGTTCTGTTCTATTCTATTCTATTCTATTCTGTTCTACTATTCTGTTCTACTAGATAGAATAGAATAGAATAGAATAGAATAGAATAGAATAGAATAGAATAGAATAGAATAGAACAGACAAATGTATTCTTACCCATCAGCTGTTTTGATATGTTAAATGTATGTTGTTAGTTCAGTGTTTCATGTTTGGTTTTATTACTGACTTTTATTGTGTTTATGTATATTTTTTGGTGGATGTACGGCTGTGATTTCCATTTTGTCAGACTTCTGCTGCTGCTGTCTCTACAAACACTTCAATTCCAAAAACTGTGAATTTGGTTTTCCAGGGTTAATCCACATCACATGTGTTTACTGTGCACATGTTTAGGAGGACGTGATGAGGCGTTTCATTCCCGTTTGACCGTCTCAGACCGAACCCACTCCGTTCACCTCTGACTGGACGCTCCTTTGTTTTTTTTTTCCGGTCAGGGTTCACGAACAGGAGCTGACGAAGAGGCACGAGAGGGAGCTGACGGAGCTGAGCGTGGCCCACAGCAGAGAGACACAGAACATGCTGTCAGACTTCAACAAAGCCCAGGAAGTCCTCAAAGACAAGATCTCCGCCCTCCAGATCCTGTATGTACACCAGAAAAACACACCGGCATACCCTCACATACATGCACAACTCAACTGTCACTCAAATCTGCTTATTTATACTGAAGTTTCACTCAAATCTGCTTATTTATACTGAAGTTTCACTTAAATCTGCTTATTTATACTGAAGTTTCACTTAAATCTGCTTATTTATACTGAAGTTTCACTTAAATCTGCTTATTTATACTGAAGTTTCACTTAAATCTGCTTATTTATACTGAAGTTTCACTTAAATCTGCTTATTTATACTGAAGTTTCACTTAAATCTGCTTATTTATACTGAAGTTTCACTTAAATCTGCTTATTTATACTGAAGTTTCACTTAAATCTGCTTATTTATACTGAAGTTTCACTTAAATCTGCTTATTTATACTGAAGTTTCACTCAAATCTGCTTATTTATACTGAAGTTTCACTCAAATCTGCTTATTTATACTGAAGTTTCACTTAAATCTGCTTATTTATACTGAAGTTTCACTCAAATCTGCTTATTTATACTGAAGTTTCACTTAAATCTGCTTATTTATACTGAAGTTTCACTCAAATCTGCTTATTTATACTGAAGTTTCACTCAAATCTGCTTATTTATACTGAAGTTTCACTTAAATCTGCTTATTTATACTGAAGTTTCACTTAAATCTGCTTATTTATACTGAAGTTTCACTCAAATCTGCTTATTTATACTGAAGTTTCACTCAAATCTGCTTATTTATACTGAAGTTTCACTTAAATCTGCTTATTTATACTGAAGTTTCACTTAAATCTGCTTATTTATACTGAAGTTTCACTTAAATCTGCTTATTTATACTGAAGTTTCACTCAAATCCGCTTATTTATACTGAAGTTTCACTCAAATCTGCTTATTTATACTGAAGTTTCACTTAAATCTGCTTATTTATACTGAAGTTTCACTCAAATCTGCTTATTTATACTGAAGTTTCACTTAAATCTGCTTATTTATACTGAAGTTTCACTTAAATCTGCTTATTTATACTGAAGTTTCACTCAAATCTGCTTATTTATACTGAAGTTTCACTTAAATCTGCTTATTTATACTGAAGTTTCACTTAAATCTGCTTATTTATACTGAAGTTTCACTTAAATCTGCTTATTTATACTGAAGTTTCACTCAAATCTGCTTATTTATACTGAAGTTTCACTTAAATCTGCTTATTTATACTGAAGTTTCACTCAAATCTGCTTATTTATACTGAAGTTTCACTTAAATCTGCTTATTTATACTGAAGTTTCACTTAAATCTGCTTATTTATACTGAAGTTTCACTTAAATCCGCTTATTTATACTGAAGTTTCACTCAAATCCGCTTATTTATACTGAAGTTTCACTCAAATCCGCTTATTTATACTGAAGTTTCACTTAAATCCGCTTATTTATACTGAAGTTTCACTCAAATCCGCTTATTTATACTGAAGTTTCACTCAAATCTGCTTATTTATACTGAAGTTTCACTCAAATCCGCTTATTTATACTGAAGTTTCACTCAAATCTGCTTATTTATACTGAAGTTTCACTCAAATCTGCTTATTTATACTGAAGTTTCACTCAAATCCGCTTATTTATACTGAAGTTTCACTCAAATCCGCTTATTTATACTGAAGTTTCACTCAAATCTGCTTATTTATACTGAAGTTTCACTCAAATCGGCTTATTTATACTGAAGTTTCACTCAAATCTGCTTATTTATACTGAAGTTTCACTCAAATCTGCTTATTTATACTGAAGTTTCACTCAAATCCGCTTATTTATACTGAAGTTTCACTCAAATCGGGTTATTTATACTAAAGTTTCACTCAAATCTGCTTATTTATACTGAAGTTTCACTCAAATCTGCTTATTTATACTGAAGTTTCACTCAAATCTGCTTATTTATACTGAAGTTTCACTCAAATCTGCTTATTTATACTGAAGTTTCACTCAAATCTGCTTATTTATACTGAAGTTTCACTCAAATCTGCTTATTTATACTGAAGTTTCACTCAAATCTGCTTATTTATACTGAAGTTTCACTTAAATCTGCTTATTTATACTGAAGTTTCACTCAAATCTGCTTATTTATACTGAAGTTTCACTCAAATCTGCTTATTTATACTGAAGTTTCACTTAAATCTGCTTATTTATACTGAAGTTTCACTTAAATCTGCTTATTTATACTGAAGTTTCACTCAAATCTGCTTATTTATACTGAAGTTTCACTTAAATCTGCTTATTTATACTGAAGTTTCACTTAAATCTGCTTATTTATACTGAAGTTTCACTCAAATCCGCTTATTTATACTGAAGTTTCACTCAAATCTGCTTATTTATACTGAAGTTTCACTCAAATCTGCTTATTTATACTGAAGTTTCACTCAAATCCGCTTATTTATACTGAAGTTTCACTTAAATCTGGTTATTTATACTGAAGTTTCACTCAAATCTGGTTATTTATACTGAAGTTTCACTCAGATCTTCATCTTCCTCATCAACCCTTAAAACACCCAAACGTCCACCGTCGACCAAAACCTACTGATTTAAACTGTTTAATACCTGTTGATTCACTAATCCTATCAATACATGTCAATAATTGGTGTAAAATACAGTTCTTCATCTTTTCACGACCCATTTGGACGTTCAGAGGCTCCGTAGTTACCATGGAAACACTGTTATCTTCTACAACATTGATTCACCACTAAAACCCATGGAGTTGGATCAATGACAGTGGATGGACACACCTATTTTTATATAAATTACCGAATAACATGAACAAAAATGAATTTAAAAAAGTACAAAATAATTAATAATAGGGAAAAAATAGGGAAAAAATTTACGAAAATCAAGTAAAAAGGATAAAACAAGCAACAAAATGAACAAAAAACAGCCAAAGTAATGACCCATTTGGACGTTCAGAGGCTCCGTAGTTACCGTGGAAACACCGTCATCTTCTACAACATTGATTCACCAGTAAAACCCATGGAGTTGGATCAGTGACAGTGGATGGAGATACTTGTTTTTATATATATATTACCAAATAACACGAAAAAAATGAATTTAAAAAAGCACAAAATAAATAATATGGAAAAAAAATAGGTAAAAATTTACAAAAATCAAGTAAAAAAGATAAAACAAGCAACAAAATTAATGAAAAATGAACAAAAATGAATGATAAATCTACAAAATAATAGATAATATGGGAAAAGTAGGTAAAAAAAAAATACTAAAATCAAGTAAAAAGGATAAAACAAACAACAAAATGAACAAAAAACCGCCAAAGTAATGACCCATTTGGACATTCAGAGGCTCCGTAGTTACTATGGAAACACTGTTATCTTCTACAACATTGATTCACCAGTAAAACCCATGGAGTTGGATCAATGACAGTGGATGGACACACTTGTTTATATATATATATATATATATTTCCAAATAACATGAAAAAAATGAATTTAAAAAAGTACAAAATAATGAATAATAGGGAAAAAATAGGTAAAAAATTTTTGAAAATCAAGTGAAAAGGATAAAAAAAAAGCAACAAAATTAACGAAAACAGCCAAAGTAATGAATAAAATGAATAAAAATGAATAATAAATCAAAGTAATGACCCATTTGGACGTTCAGAGGCTCCGTAGTTACCATGGAAACACTGTTATCTTCTACAACACTGATTCACCAGTAAAACCCATGGAGTTGGATCAGTGACAGTGGATGGACACACTGGGTTTATATATATTACTAAATAACATGAACAAAAATGAATGAAAAAAAAACTACAATATAATAGATAATGTGGAAAAAATTGGTAAAAATTTACTAAAATCCAGTAAAAAAAAAGATAAAACAAGCAGCAAAATGAACTAAAACAGCCAAAGTAATTATTAAAATGAACAAAAATGAATAAAAACCCTACAAAATAACAAGGAACATGAACAAACTAAGTTTGATAAATGACAGTGGATGGAGACACTTGTTTTTTGTTCAGTTGATTATAGATTTTGTTGAAAAACTCACTTTTTCTTCAGTTTTCTCTGGTTTGATATAATAACCTTTGAATTTACTCTGAGGTTTTATGGACATTTACATGATCAGTGAATTAAATATAAGAAAATATCTGATTTACACTGAAAAATGCAAAAAGGCAGAGGATAATGTTGTAATATATGGGGATAAATTATTTATTAAAGATTAAAGATAGAAACAAGTTCACTTGGAAGTTGCCACAAAAATAGTTGTAGGACTTTAAGGGTTAAATACAACATTTACTATTTTTTTGTGTTAAAACCACAGTTGTTGAAATTTTTTTAGGTATATATTAAATCATTATTATTATTATTATTATTATTATTATTATTATTATTATTATTATTATTATTATTATTATTATCCACTGCTGTGACATTGGTTCACCAGTAAAACCATGTATTTTGATAAATGACAGTGGATGGACACACTTGTTTTAGGTTCAGTTAATGATAGAATTGGTTGAAAAAGTCATTCAATAATAAGTAAGTAAATTAAATATAAGAAAATAAATGATTTTTACTTTGATGATTAGATACACAACAGTCAAAAGTAACTGATAAACACATAGAAAAGCCATTGAAGCTCCAACTATTTTTCTTCAGTTTTCTGTTTTTAATACAATAATCGTCAACTTTAATCTGACCTTTTATGAACATCTACATGATCAGTGAATTAAATATAGGAACAGAGCTGATTTTCACTGAAAAAAAGCCAAATAAAGTGGATAATATAACAATAAATGGTGATAAATCACTTCAGAAAGGTTAAAAATAGAGAACAATCCATTTGGGAACTGACACAGAAGCAGCTCTGGGTCTTTAAAGGTTAACTCGACGTGTTCATCTGAGATCACACATGATGTTTATGACTGGAACCATAAAACAACGCCCGAGTTTCCCCATGGGAGTTCAGCGACGAGGCCTTCACAGCTCAGTGTCTGTATATGCACAGATCACACACATACCTGACACACTTTCCATCAACACAGGGTTTGTTTGGTTTTTTTTACCTCTGGAGGTATTGTGATCACTTTGCTTTATGTGTTTGTTTGTTTGTTTGTTTGTTTGTTTGTTTGTTTGTTTGTTTGTTTGTTTGTTTGTTTGTTTGATTGTTAGCAAGATAACTGAAAAAGTTATGGATGAATTTTCATGAAATTTTCAGGAAATGTTGATACTGGCACAAGGAAGAAATGATTAAATTTTGGTGGTGATGGGGGGGGGGGGGGGACGACAGATGTGTCTTGGCGGAGGTCTGCGCTGTCTGAGGGCTTTTCTTGTCAAGTTTTTATTTGATTTTGTAATGGAGAATTTACACGTTTTCCATTCACATGCACATACAACATTTTACAATGTTATTTTTCTATATTTCTTTTCAAAAAGACCAAAGTCATCTATCTGTACATTTATTTTCCTATGTATATCTCCAGTATTATCACTTCTTGATTTCTTTTCCCCCTTTTTTAATTTTTTTTAAACAACAAGATATTAATAGAAAATAATAAGAACAAGAAAAGCACCAGAGAGCACAGACCTCCGCCAAGACAGATCTGCCCCCCTCCCCATGTTTGTTTGTTTGTTTGTTTGTTAGCAAGATAACTCAAAAAGTTATGGACGGATTTTCATGAAATTTTCAGGGAATGTTGATACTGGCACAAGGAAGAAATGATTAAATTTTGGTGCTGATCGGGGTTGGGGGGTGGGGGGGTCCACGGGGGCGCCCCATTGATTGGCCTTGGCGGAGGTCTGTGCTCTCCGAGTGCTTTTCTAGAAAAGGCAGTGCAGACCTCCGCCAAGGCCAAACAGTGGGGTCCCCCTGTGGACCCCCCCAATCACCACCAAAATTTAATCATTTCTTCTTTGTGCCAGTATCAACATTTCGTGAAAATTTCATGAAAATCCATCCATAACTTTTTGAGTTATCTTGCTAACAAACAAACAAACCAACACACACACAAAGCAGTGATCACAATACCTCCTGGCAGAGGTAATAATAATAATAATAATAATAATAATAATAATAATAATAATAATAATAATAATAATAATAATGATAATAATAATAATAATAATAAAACAAATGGCAGTAATATAGTAGCTAAACAACAGTAGGTGTCATGTTTTGTTCCTTTTGAGTGTTTCCAGCGTTCCTCACATTTATCGTGCTCTAGTCTTCATCCAAATGTGCCGTGAACTCCGTTTTAAAGGCATGTGTTGAGTCTCAGCAGAAGCAGAAGGATGTGAAGAATGGCTGTTGTCTTCTGTTCTCTGTGGTTTGCGTCATATGTTATAAACAGCTGTGCCAAACACGTCAGCGTACGACAAAACTGGCTCTGAATGAAAGGCAGCCACCACTGCAATTTTCTGAAAATAACCCTGTTCACTTTTCAATAAACTCATAAAAAAAAAATTTAAAAAAAAACAGACGACAGAGAAATCTAGACACAGACACCGGATACTAGAGTTGAATTCATTCTAATCGGATTTTTTTTTTTTTAAACTGATATTTAAAGGTTTCAGTTTGGAGAAATATGAAGTTTCACACAGAGGATCAGTGGATGTGTTGGAGTTTATTTATTTATAACTATAGGAGGGCATGTCAACGTACTTTTTTTTTTTTTTTTTTTTACAGTTTTTATTTGTCATTTGTATCAGTATAATACAAGCTGAATTAATCAGGTTGAGGAGCAAGAAAAGAAACACAAGAACAGAAAAGAAACAAATGGAAAAAACAGCGTGTGTTTGTGTCAGAATGTGTTCAGGTTCCTTCATTTAAAAAAAAAAAAAAAAAAATTTACTAAAAGATGTAGACTAATGTTATGAAGCAAGTTTGGAAGCACTTTGGGTCTGTTTTAAAAATAAATGTTTACTGAGATAAAAGATAAACTATTTTTCAGATAAAAAACATTTTAATATTATTTTATATAATGTTTTCATACAAAAATCTGCATGTAACGCAGTCAAAAGTACACGACAATTCCGCACTACTATTTTTTTGAATATCTCTTTATTCACTCACACCTACATTTTGGGAATCGAAGTAAATATTCAAGACACAGCGTTTCAAAAAAATTTGCCGCTGTTGCAAAATCATTCACAATTTATTTGTGTTTAAACGTTCAGGTTCTGCGTGTAACACCAGTGGACACGATGGGTTCCACACAAACCTGGAATGAGACTGAGATTGATGACAGACCCACATGTGTGGATTAGAAAAACCACCAGGATCCACACATTGAACACAGTGTCTGTATTTAGAGTCTATAGAAGAGCATTTACACATGTTTACACATCTAATGCACTGACACTTACGGAGATTTAATGTCCATATTTGGGTCCTATTTTTGGAGCCAATATTTGATTTAAATTTTAATAATTATGGGATGGCTCAGAACAAGAGTGTAATTTTTTGTTGCATTTCTCTGAGGTCATCATTAAGTCCATCCTGAGGGGGAATATGTTTATATTTACCTTTCATTATTGGGTCTAAAAAGATGGAAAAGTGACAGATATTAAAATAAACACAGTTTCATAGAAGCACCCATGTAATAAGTCTATTCTAAATAAATAAAAGGCTAAAAAGTGCAATAAAACACTAAACATACATAAATATAACAAAACAAATGTCATTTTTAGACTTGTCAAAAGCAGTGAAGTTCTGTATTCTTTCCTCAAAATTTACATAAATATGGATTTTAGTATCAGTCAGTAAGTATAATTTACATAGAACTAAGCTTCTCCTGTATGTGGAGTCCCTCAGGGTTCCATTGTCAGTCCTCTCCTGTTTTTGATTTTCAAGCAAGAATGTGTTTTGTTTTTTTTTTTTGCATATATCTGAGGTCATCATTAGGTCCACCCTGGGGGGAAATATGTCTGCATTTACCTTTTATTATTGGGTGTAAAAAGATGGAAAAGTAACAAATACTAAAATAAACACAGTTTCATAGAAGCACCCATGTAATAAGTCTATTCTAAATAAAAGCCCCTTTAGACAAAGGGGTGAGAGCTAATAAGCTATGCTTCTTCTCACTCCTTTTCGAATATGACTTTTTTTTCTTTCTTTTCTTTTTTGCGTGTATCATTATTTTATGCTTCCTTGAATTTTCATTTCTATATTATGTTGTGTAAAGAAGTCAAATAGTAGTAATCAGGAAGTTTGTATCATATCCATATTCAAAATTTAAAAAAAAAAATTTAACAAAATTAAATAAATAAATAAAATGCTAAAAGGTGCAATAAAACACTAAACATATACATAAATATTAAAAAAAAGTCATTTTTAGACTTGTCAAAAGCAGTGAAGCTCTGTATTCTTTCCTCAAAATTTACATAAATATGGATTTTAGTATCAGTCAATAAGTATAATTTACATAGAACTAAGCTACTACTGTATGTGGAGTCCCTCAGGGCTCCATTGTCGGTCCTCTCCTGTTTTTGATTTTCAAGCAAGAGTGTAATTTTTTGTTGCATTTCTCTGAAGTCATCATTAGATCCATCCTGGGGGGAAATATGTCTGCATTTACCTTTTATTATTGGGTGTAAAAAGATGGAAAAGTGACAGATATTAAAATAAACACAGTTTCATAGAAGTAGCCATGTAATAAGTCTATTCTAAATAAAAGCCCCTTTAGACAAAGGGGTGAGAGCTAATAAGCTATGCTTCTTCTCACTCCTTTTCGAATGACTTTTTTTTTCTCTTTCTTTTCTTTTTTGCGTGTATCATTTTATGCTTCCTTGAATTTTCATTTCTATATTATGTTGTGCAAAGAAGTCAAATAGTAGTAATCAGGAACTTTGTATCATATCCATATTCAAAATAAAAAAAAATTTTTTTAATAAATAAAATGCTAAAAAGTGCAATAAAACACTAAACATATACATAAATATAACAAAACAAATGTCATTTTTAGACTTGTCAAAAGCAGTGAAGTTCTGTATTCTTTCCTCAAAATTTACATAAATATGGATTTTAGTATCAGTCAATAAGTATAATTTACATAGAACTAAGCTACTACTGTATGTGGAGTCCCTCAGGGCTCCATTGTCGGTCCTCTCCTATTTTTGATTTTTAAGCATGAGTGTGTTTTTTTTCTTCTTTTTTGCCTTTATCCGAGGTCATCATTAGGTCCATCCTGGGGGGAAATATGTCTACATTTACCTTTTATTATTAGGTCTAAAAAGATGGAAAAGTGACAAATACTAAAATAAACCCAGTTTCATAGAAGGACCCAGATTAAAATTAATTTGGAAATCACCACAAAACTAGTTTTAGGCAAGTAAATATTAAAAGTGTAATGGAATAATGTCTTATCTGCAGTAAAGGCATCATGTGTTCGTGCAGGTTTTTAATACGTATGAAGGTGTTGCTGATGTTTATGTATACAGTGAAAGACAAAGCCGTTTGGATGCAGTGAATGTAAAGAGGAAGACAAATGTGTTTATGAGATGATGACACACAACAGGTGGAGGCAGAGACACAAACACCTGATCCAGCACAAACCAAGGTCCTGGACCCAAACACGATGCCAACGAACAAGAGAAATGAGTTTGTTCTAACCAGAGAAACGGACTGAGTCAGAGATGATGAAAGGAAAAAGTGTACGCAGCTCCTACTGTGGTTTGTCTGGAGTCAGGAGGCGTTGTGGAGCATCCTCTGCACGCTGACCTGCTTTTAGACGCAGGCAGATGAGGACACAGCTCCCCCTGGTGGACAGGAGAGGACTAGCACCCCACCAGGAGAAGCAGAGTTACAGGCCCGACCACAGGCTTCTGCAAAATTCAGACCAGATTTATCCTGCTCTGACTGTAAATAATAATCTCCTACCACGACTAACCATCTACTTTCTTTTTTGGTCTATATTTTGGTCATTATGATGCCGTTTTCTTCATTTTTTATTAATTTTGGAGTTAATTTTGTTCATTTTACTGATTTTTTGGGATTTTGTTTAATCCATGGCTATGACTTTAAATGTTGTACCTCTAAATTTCGAGCATAACTGCCTACGTCATCCACTATATGGCCAAAAGTATGTGGACACGGTGAATTCAGGTGTTTGTTGTTTAACAGGGGTCTGGGATACAAAACAATAATGACTAATGTCAGAATATAGTTTTATATTGGGATAAATATCATTGCATGTGTATTTACACATTTGTATTCCAGCTTACAGATCACAGTGGATCTACAAATACACAAAACAGAGAGAATATTGGTATAATTTATCCTAAGAAGTCTCAGGTTATACATGGTTATTCAAGTTATTCACATTTTTTGCACAAGAATATTTTGTGAATATAAACATTTTCATGAAATTTTACTTTTTTAAGATAAAAGAGAAACATTTTGAGTTGTCATTATTTATTATTATGATTATATTATTATATATTATTTATTACAGAAGAGGATTAGGGCCACTGGAAAAACGAAAATAACAAAGTCAGATAGATAGATAGATAGATAGATAGATAGATAGATAGATAGATAGATAGATAGATAGATAGATAGATAGATAGATAGATAGATAGATAGATAGATAGATAGATAGATAGATAGATTTTCTTCACTTATGTTAAAATTTTTTTTACGCTTAAATTTTTTACACATCTATTTGACAAAGCCACAAAAAAAAAAAAAAAAAAAACAACATTGCTTGGGTACATTACACATATTTCAATACATTTGCATGATCCAGTCTTTGCACCATTCTGAGCTCTGTAAACAGTCCGTTTGTTCCACTTTTTGTCCATTTGAGCTTCCTGTAGTCGCAGTCTATGAGTCACCTTTTCAGTTGTATTTATTCCATCAATAATTGCAATCCAATATTTTTTTATTGTTATTATTCTGAGAAAAAAGTCAGAATTTTGCAAAAAAAATTCAGAATTTTGACAATCTCAGAATTCTGACTGTTTTAGAGAAATATATTTTTATTGTTCTGAGATTAAAGTCAGAATTCTGAGAAAAATAATCTGAATTCTGGCTTCTTTTTTTTTTCAGAATACTAAAAAAATATTTTGGACTTTAATTTTTTTTTTTTTTTTTTTTTCAGTGGCCCTCATCCTCTTCCGTAATTTATAGATTCTTATGATAGTATTTTCATCATATTAGTCCCTGAACTAAAATGACTTAGACATCCTTTACCATTAATATCTTCAGTATCATTTTTACATTTCTCATGGCCTGGATTGGACCCTTTAGCGGGCTGGTTTAGGCCCACGGGCCGCATGTTTGACACCCCTGTTTTAAAGCATCAGGCAGTTTTCCAGTGTTTGGCAGATTAACCCTTTCATGCATGAATTATGAAAACCTTAGTCAAGATTTTTTTCTCGAATGTTTTTATTCCTCCTTAGGCATGAAAAAAACAATGTGATTTTTTTTTCTTTTCATGGAGTTACATAATATCCATGCATTTAATTTTAGAAGTAAAGAAACATTTGTTTAAAACCCAATGTCAGAAAGTGAGATGAAAACAATGAAATAAAAACATTTTAATGCTGCTAATCTGATGTTTTCTCACATTTTAACATATTCTAATGCTAGTAATTACTCACTTCATGGAGACAATATGCAAAAATAAACCTTTTTGTCTAACAAATAACAATTAATTTACACTCAAACATGTTAGTGCAGATCAGGTTTATCTAGAACAGCAAAGTTACAGTAATGGGATGAACGCCAGTGTTATGGATGGTGCATAAGTGTCCACTGTGTTGGCTGATATGGAACTAAAACAACAAAACCCATGAATATACAAGAGAACAGCTGGAGAAGAACTGTCCACTGGAGTGACCACTATGCATGAAAGGGTTAAAAACAAAACAAACAGATTTTTCAGTGTTCTTCCATTGTACTAATTTCAGTTTCAACAGCCTGAATAATGGCAGCCTTTGTGTTTCCATGACCATGACTAAACTTTACAGACATGTCGTCTCGTCTCGTCTTGTTTCGTTGAACAGTCCAGTTTCTGTTATTTTGGTCAGTTTTCTGGGACACATTTATTCTTAGCCATCAGCTGTTTTGATGTTCTGGCAGTTTCATCCCTTTAACCACTAAAAAGCCTTTTCTGATGCTTTCCCCTGAGATGATCCGCCTCCCTCTGTCTAATTAACCACAACACTGATCCATCTTCACCACCAGCACCTTCCTTCCTTCCCATCTAATTAATCACCGTGGCGACAACAGCGGCATCCAACTCCTGGGACAGATGCTGCTTTATCTGTTTTATTCCTTAGTTTTATTCATTTAGGCCCAATCCTAATTCACCCTTTAGCCCCTCCCCCTTACCCCTCCCCCTTGGCGTTTGCACTTGGCACTACCCCTTGAAACGGAGCTGCTAAGGGTAGGGGTTGAAACTTTCTTTTGTGCAATGGGATCTATCTACAACTAATGGTTTTAAATGTTCTGCCTCTAAATTTGTAAAATATTTTTTGTGTCCTGACTGTAAATAATTTTCTACCACAACTAACCATATATGTTCTGTATGTGTAAGATAAGATAAGATAAGTAGATGGTTAGCAAAAAAGTCATTAAAAAGTAACACAATAAGCAACAAAATTAATGAAAATGAACAACCCGGGCATCAAACATTACAAAAAAGCATAAAAAAATGACCAAAATAAGGATCAAAATGAACAAAACTGATATTGTTCATGTCCTGACTGTAAATTATAATTTTCTACTACAACTAATCATCTACTTTCTTTTTTTGTGTGTATTTTGCTCATTATGACACTCTTTTATTCATTTTGTTCATTGCAAGGCTTTTTTTTTAGTATTTTTTATGCTTGTGTTGCTCTTTTTTTATGCTTATTTTAATCATTTTTACGCTTTTTTTGTTCATTTTGATGCCGTTCATTGATTTTGTTGCTTTTTCTGTTACTTTTTACTGATTTTATCCATGACTATCATGACTTTTTTTTAATATATATATATATATATATATATATATATATATATGTATATATACATATATGTGTATATATATATACATACTTTATTTTATTTATTTTTTTAATCCCTTAACATAGACAAGTGTTAAAATACAAAATTTCACAATTAATTACACATCAAAATCAGGAAAAAAAATGTTAAAATACACTTTGCACTTAAACATATTAAGAAATACAACAGAGACAGGAATAAAAAATGTCTACTATTTCAGCTCCAATTATTAATGTGCCTGTTTTTTAGATGCATTTGGAACTCATTGTAAGATGTCATAAATATCAAAAATGATTTCATCTGTTCTTGTCCCATTTGCTGACCTCTGACCTCTGAGAGTTTAAAAAAATGTATTTGCTTGTTTTTTTGTGTGTTTTTTTTTTTTTTTTTTTTAGCCTTCTCCTTAACCTTCATTCAGCATGTGCACACATACTGTTTTCTCATATTTATTTTAGTGTTTTTTATCTGATCTTTAATAGTTTTTACTGGGCTTTAGTTTCATGGTACATGTTCCAGTGACTGTAAAGAATCTTCTGTTCTCCAGTATTTAAGTGGAAGTGTCCGCGGTGGCCACGGCGCTCGGACTTCCTGCTGTGTTAACCACTTTCACTTCACTGTTGAAGATTCAATAAGACTGTTTGCAAACGCAGCAGGAGCTTCTAGAAGCACAAATCACAAATGTCTGCACAAAGTGAACAGATGGAACATCACAGACACATCAGACGAAACAAAGACGAGGGAAGAACGGGCGTCCATGTTGGATATTAATTGAGCTGCGTGCGTCTTTGAGGGAACCTGTGTGTGCGATGTAGAACTGATTTAACCACAACATGAGGACCATCTGAACACTGTAGACTGGTTTAAACCCATGATCAAACCATCCACGGGGGTTAAAAACGAGGGATGCACAACAAGTATACACAACCATAATTACTGAAATGACTGGAATTATTATTATTGAATATTAATAGTATTTTTAAAAACTATGTCATTCAGATAATTCTGATAATTAAAGTTTTCACACATACAGTCTATAATAACGAACAGAAACGGCTTAGATTTGGTGTATTTCACCAGTAGACAGTGCACGTTGTTGCCATGCCAACTGCATAAAAACCAAAAAGAAGAAGGAGGAGGAGGAGAAGAAAGATAACAAGAAGAAGAGAAGGAGGAGAAGAAGAGGAGGAAGAAGATAAAAAAAAGAGGAAGAGGAGGAGAAGAAGAAAAAAAGGAAGGTGGAGAAGGAGAGAGAAGAACTAGAGGAAGGTGGAGGAGAAGAAGGAAAAGAAGGGGGAGAAAAGGAAGGAGAAGGAGGAGGAGAAGAAGAAGAATAACAAGAAGAGGAGAAGGAGAAGAAGAGGAGGAGAATGAGAGGAACAAGAGGAAGGTGGAGAAGAAGGTGAAGGAGAAGAAGGAAAAGAAGAAGGAGGAGGAGAAAAGGGAGGAGAAGGAGAAGAAGGAGGAGGAGAATAAAAAGAGGAATAACAAGAAGAAGAGAAGGAGGAGAAGAAGAGGAGGAAGAAGACAAAAAAGGAGGAAGAGGAGGAGAATGAGAAGAAGAACAAGAGGAAGGTGGAGGAGAAGAAGGAAAAGAAGGAGGAGGAGAAAAGGGAGGAGGAGAAGAAAAAGAAGAATAACAAGAAGAGAAGGAGAAGAAGAGGAGGAGGAAGAAGGTAAAAAAGGAGGAAGAGAAGAACGAGAAAAACAAGAGGAAGGTGGAGAAGAAGGAGAAGAAGAACATAAAATGTAACAAATTAGTCAGGACTTAAAGTGTTTTTTTCCAGAATGTTTATTCAGATAGTTCTGCGGCTCCTGGAAGGTTCCACCTGTTTGAACTGTTTGGGTCCAAACACACAAACGAACCACAGACGAAGAACAGTGAGTTTAGACAAATATGAGTCCTTTAACGTCTGAAGACAGCGGTCGATCGTCACCACATTTGGTCTGTGGACATGAACAGGACAGAAAAGCTTTGGTCCATTAGTTGCAGACAGACTTGTGCTTCTGTTCCAGCCTTTACTGGACCGTTAACGGAGGTTTACCGCTGAAAATAAGAAAAGCACTGGAAGAATGGAACTATTGTCTGTTATCGGTGTCGCTTCTACAAACCCATTATCGTGCATCCTTATTAAAAACGTGCACCTCAGATGGAGTCTTTGCTCCACCCGGTTCTTTACGGTTGTTGTTGTTGTGGTGGTGGAGAAAACCCGTTAAAAAGTGCAAATCCCAGACTGTAGTGAGTTTGTTCCCTGGGCAGTAAAAGCAGCCCATAGAAAACACCGACGACGACAGGAGCAGAAGGTGGTACAGATAACACAAGCTGTTTCTCACCACATCAGTCAGTGTCACTTTATAGTTTTTATGGCCTTGGACTCAAACTAAACACCAAGTCACTGTTTTATATCAGAGGAGGGATGTGGTTCAGGTTCACATTCAGCCCAGGCTGGACTCCAGTCCAATTATAGGCATATTAACCAATAAAAAAGAACCATTTTACAGCAAAAAACAAGTACAATTACATCATGAAAATATGAGTAACCTGAGCTACCATGAACAACCTGAAATTTAATAGAAAAATATGTGCAATTTAACATTTACATTTACATTAATGCATTAGGCAGACACTTTTTTCCAAAGCCACTTACAGGGAAAAAACCAATCAATCAAACTTTATTCATATAGCGTCAGATCACAGCAAAAGTTATCTCATGACACTTTATATAGAGTTGGTCAAAACCAGACTGTAATTTTAACAATATTATGTCTCAGCTTATTCATAACACAACTAAACAATTAATAAACTCATTTTCTTTCACTCCAATTTAATCTCAAATGGGCCAGACCATTAAAATTAATAAAATAACAGTTTAAGACCGCAGGCTATAAAAGCCAAAATCTGCTCCAAATTCTCATTTTCTGTCGGGCATTCACACGGTCATGCCCTCCTGAAGCTAAAGCTCAGAAGCTTTCTCTTCTTGAACGTGGTCGGATCGTCCAGCTGCATAAGCGAGGCCTCTGGCAGCGTGCCATTGCTGCTGAGGTTGGACGCAGTACGACAGTCATTCTGCATTTTTGGACAGATCCTGAGCATTATGGAACAAAAAAGTCAAGTGGTAGACCCAAAAAAATGACACCTGCACTGAGCCGGAGGATCCGATTGACCGTCCGTCAAGACACAGGGCGGTCCTCCACCCAAATGAAGGCCCTTACTGGTGCCGACCGCAGCGCAATAACCATCAGACGGCATCTGCGGGAAAAGGGTTTCAAAAACAAAAAACCAATTCAAAGACCTCGTCTCCTCCAACGCCACAAAACTGCCCGTTTAGACTTTGCCAGGGAACATCAAACATGGGACATTGAAAGGTGGAAAAAAGTTTTATTCTCTGATGAGAAAAAATGTCACCTTGACGGTCCAGATGGCTTCCAACGTTACTGGCATGACAAGGAGATCCCACCTGAGATGTTTTCTACCCGGCACAGTGGAGGGGGTCCATCATGATCTGAGGTGCTTTTTCATTCAGTGGAACACTGGAGCTTCAGGTGGTGCAGGGTGGTCAAACGGCGGCCGGTTACGTGCAGATGTTGCAGCGGGCATCCCTCATGACTGAGGGCCCTGGTCTGTGTGGGAACAGCTGGGTTTAAAAACAGGACAACGCTGCAGGTCACAATGCTCGCTTGACCAAGGACTTCTTCAGGGAGAAGAACATCACTCTTTTGAACCATCCCGCATGTTCCCCTGATTTAAATCCCATAGAGAACATTTGGGGATGGATGGCAAGGGAAGTTTATAAAAATGGCCATCAGTTCCACACAGCTGATGCCCTTCGTGAAGCCATCTTCACCACGTGGAGCAATGTTCCCACCAGCCTCCTGGAAACACTCGCATCAAGCATGCCCAAACGGATTTATGAAGTGATTAACAAGAACGGTGGAGCTACTCATTACTGAGTCCTACTGAGAACATTTTTGTTCTGGTTTGGAGAGTTTTTTGTTATTTTTTGAGCGATGGTCTTAAACTTTTGATCAGCTGATAAACAGCCTATTTCAGTTTACTTGTTGTTTTCAATAAATGACTCTTTCAAAGTGCTTTTTGTCTCACTCCCCCTTCTTGCTTTTGTATATTGTAGCTCTACTTAAAACCTCATTAAGATCCAAATGTGCAAAAGGTCAATTCTAGCTATTTTTCAACTGGTCTGAAGATTTTGATCAGGTCTGTATATCTTCCTTGGGACAATGTCTACATTGTTCAGAGTTTTGAGAAATTTAGATTTTAGAATTTTTGACAAATTTTTTCATTTTTAAAAATGTGCCTTTACTTCTAATAGTCCATATTTTGATGGTTTATAAATGGTTAAATGGTAAATTGTTTGTTTCTTTGTTTGTTTGTTTATTTCTAATATAACATTAAAACCAAACAACAAAAAGATTTCTATAAAAAGAAAGGAAAGCTTTTGAAAAGGAGCGGGGTGAAATATCAGTGTTGGTTCCAGATATCAATATAGTTATAGTTTGGGTCCATGACCTTTGACCTTGACTGACTTTGAAGGGTCAAACTCAAGGTCACCAGTGTCTACATTTCAACAATCTTATTCACTGAAATTATTGGTCGAATTCATTTAAAATTTTACAGGTGTCTTCCGTGGGACGATGTCTACAAAGTTTATTCCCAGTTTGCAAGAATTTGTATTTTTAAATTTTTGTTGAATTTTTGAAATATTAAAAATGTGCCTTTACTTCTAATGGTCCATATTTGGATGGTTTATAACATGTAAATGGTTTGTTTGTTTGTTGGTTTGTTTCTAATATAACATTAAAACCAAACAACAAAAACATTTATATTAAAAGAAAGGAAAGCTTTTGAAAAGGAGCAGGATGAAATATTAATGTTCGTTCCAGATATCAGTATAGTTCCTATTGATCACTGATAGAAGTCATAAATGGACTTTCATTTGGGTCCATGACCTTTGACCTTGACTGACTTTGAAGGGTCAAACTCAAGGTCATCAGTGTTTACATTTCAACAATCTTCTTCGCTGAATCTCCTGGTCAGATTCATGTACAGTTTTTACGTGTATCTTCCTTGGGACAATGTCTACATTGTTCAGAGTTTTGAGAAATTTTGATTTTAGAATTTTTTACAATTTTTTTTTGTTTTTTTTAAATGTGCCTGTATTTCTAATGGTCCATATTTTGATGGTTTATAACATGGAAATGATTTATTTGTTTGTTTACTTTGATTATAACATTAAAACCAAACAACAAAAGCGTTTCTATAAAAAGAAAGGAAAGCTTTTGAACAGGAGCTAAATAAAACTAAACTATAATGAAAAACCCAAAACTATTATGACCTTGGTGTTTGTTTCTTCAGACAAATCAGATATGAGTGGGTTTTTTTTTTTTAGTTTCAGGAAAAAGCTTTAAAATAATCATTCAGCCTTTGATTGGAAAAAGTATTCCACCCTTCTAATCTCAGTCTGTTCAGCAATGTTTATGGAAAATGTCAAAAAATGTAAATGGAATGGAGGTTTTTACATGAGCGCTGATTTCTCTGAAGGCTGTTGGGGAAACAAGCAAAAAAAAAAAAAAAAAAATCCATTAAATACTGTGAAAGTTCTCATAGCTCACAGAACCAAAACAAGCTCCAGAGGAAGTTGAGCGTTTTGTTTCTGATCTGCTTAATGGGTTTAGTGATGAAAGGAGGAGGACGGACCCAGGGACAGCAGCCAAGTATTGATCAGCTGCTAATGAACGGGAAAAGCCTCCAGTCGCTCGTCTTTTAATCCTCACGCTGCATCTGTTTCATTCTCTGAACTCATCCAAACTGAAGCAGGTTCATGTGGCTACAAACTCCTGCTCTGCATCTGAATTATGTGGACAAAAGTATGTGGACGCGTTGAACTCAGGTGTTTCTTTTCTAATGGGCCTGGGATCCAAAACAATAAGTACTAATGTCAAAATATAGTTTGTTTTGGGATAAATATGATTGTTATCTTTGTTTCCAAAATGCCTCAGAGATGGTTTTTACTTCATTTCTCTCAACATTGATTTTTTTTCATTCATGACAATGATTTTAATTGTTCTTCCTCTAAATTTCTAATGTATTTTTCATGCTCTGGTTGTAAATAATAATTTTCTACCACAACTAACCATCTACTTTCTATTTTTTAAGTCTGTATTTTGCTCATTATGATGCTCTTTTCTTAATTTTTTCATTTTGATACTTATTTTGGGCATTTTTTTAATGCTTTTTTGTTATTTCTGATGCCTGTATTGTTCATTTTCATTAATTTTGTTGCTTATTCTGTTACTTTTTACTGATTTTTTTTTTTTGCTAACCATCAACTTAGCTTAGCTTAGCTTAGCTTAGCTTAGCTTAGCTTATACATATAGAAAGTAGATGGTTAGTTGTGGTAGAAAATTATTATTTACAGTCAGAACATCAGAACACAAAAAATATTTTAGAAATTTAGAGGAAGAACATTTAAAATCATAGTCATGAATAAAAAAAATAAATAAATGTTGAGAGAAAGTAAGTAAAAACCATCTCTGAGTCATTTTGGAATCAAAGATAACAATTTAAACCAAACTAACCAATGCAATGAAATTTATCCCATAATATAAAACTATATTCTGACATTAGTCATTATTGTTTTGTATCCCAGACCTCTGTTAGAAAAGAAACACCTGAATTCAACGTGTCCACATATTTTTGTCCACATAGTGTCTTTTCATCTTTATGGTTCACATTAGGAGTGTTGTATTTGATTAAAAAAAAAAAAAAAAATGTTAGTAATCGTTGGTGGTGTGTTGTGTCCTTCAGGCTGGAGGGGACAGAGGAGAAGTTCAGGAACAGAGAGAGTCGTCATGAGGATCTGCAGCTCATCGCTGAGCTGAAGGACATGGTCTCAGAGAGGGAGTCTCTGGTCAAGAAACTGGTGGTAAGTCCACCAGGGTCCACCTCAGACCTGGGTTTAACACTCTAGAGCACAGGTGTCAAACCCGGGGGCCAAATCCGGCCCACCGAAGGGTCCAGTTCAGCCCCTGGGATGAATCTGTGAAATGCAAAAATGACACTGAAGAAATTATCAATCAATGGTGTAAAAATCCTTTTAATTCAGGTTCCACACACAGACCAATTAAATCTCAATTGGGTCAGACCAGTGAAATATTTTCATAATAACCTATAAATAATGACAACTGCAGATTTGATCTTTGTTTTAGTGTAAAAAGTAAAATTACATGAAAATGTTTATATTAACAAACAAAAAATGAATAACCTGAACAAATACGAACAACTTGAAATGTCTTAAGAGAAGTAGATGTATTTTTAACAATATTCTGCCTGTTACTAAAGGTTTTGTGTATTTGTAATTGTAATGTATATTGTAATGCACATGTGTAAATGATAAAGTTCTATTCTATTCTGTACTATTCTATTCTATTCTGTTCTATTCTATTCTATTCTGTTCTGTTCTGTTCTATTTACTCTATTCTCTTTTCTTTTCTCCTATTCTATTCTACTCTATTCTCTTGTATTCTATTGTATTCTCTTCTATTTTATTCTATTCTATTCTACTGTACTTTGTCCTGTTCTCTCCTCTCCTCCTCTCCTCTCCTCTCCTCTCCTCTCCTCTTCTCTCCTCCTCTCCTCTCTCCTCTCTCCTCCTCTCCTCCTCTCCTCTCCTCTTCTCTCCTCCTCTCCTCTCCTCTCTTCTCCTCTTCTCTCCTCCTCTCCTCCTCTCCTCCTCTCCTCTCCTCTCCTCTCCTCCTCTCCTCTCCTCCTCTCCTCTCCTCCTCTCCTCTCCTCCTCTCTCCTCCTCTCCTCTCCTCCTCTCCTCTCCTCCTCTCCTCTCCTCTCCTCTCCTCCTCTCCTCTCTCCTCCTCTCCTCCTCTCCTCTCCTCCTCTCTTCTCCTCTCCTCCTCTCCTCTCCTCCTCTCCTCTCCTCTCCTCCTCTCTTCTCCTCTCCTCCTCTCCTCCTCTCCTCTCCTCTCCTCTCCTCCTCTCCTCTCCTCTCCTCTCCTCCTCTCCTCTCTCCTCCTCTCCTCCTCTCCTCTCCTCTCCTCCTCTCCTCTCTCCTCCTCTCCTCCTCTCCTCTCCTCTCCTCCTCTCCTCCTCTCCTCTCCTCTCTAACCAGACTCTCTCTCTCTCCTCCAGGATGATAAGAAGTTCTACCAGCTGGAACTGGTCAACAGGGAGACCAACTTTAACAAAGTGTTCAATGCCAGTCCAAACGTGGGCGTCATCAACCCGCTCATTAAGGTAAGGCCTGGCTGCAGTGGAGCTGACCACACACAGGGGGCGCCACCACCGACGCCTGAGGGGGGACGCAAGCACCTGGCAAAGATGATGATGATGATGATGATGATATCCACTCCATCTCATGTCATACGCATCAGAGCTGAGAACCAATCAGCGCTGAGGTTTAGACGTTGCATTGGTCCTCCAGTCCGTCCGTCCGTCACGTGCAGTCGGTCATGAACACGGCTGGGGGTGCTGTGAACAAATAAGACTCAACCTCTGGAAAATCTAAGGAAACTGATGATGGTTTCAGGAGATCTGCTCTGGTTCATCCACAACCACACAAAGTCAAAGGGGTTTTACAGTAGAGCACAGGTGTCAAACATGTGGCCAGGGGGCCAAATCCGGCCCACCAAAGGGTCCGGTCCGGCCCTGGGGATGAATTTGTGTAATGCAAAAATTACACTAAGATATTAACAACCCTTTTAGTTCAGGTTCCACATTCAGAACAGTTTCATCTAAAGTGGGTCAGACCAGTCAAATACGATCAGAATAACATAGAAATAATGACAACTCCAAATTTTTCTCTTTGTAAATGTAAATATTTCCATATATTTACACTAAAACAAAGTAGAATTTCGCAAAAAATGTGAATAACCTGAACAAATATGAACAACCTGAAATGTCTTAAGAGAAATAAGTTCAATTTTAACTAGATTCTGTCTGTTATTAAATGTTTTGTGTGTTTGTAGATCCACTGTGATCTGTAAGTTATAATGTACATGAAATAATAAAATATAAAAAATAATAAAATCTAATCCATTATTATTATTATTACATGTGTAAATGATAAACTGAGGTAGAATATTGTTAAAATTACACTGATTTTTTCACTTTGTTCATGTTATTCACATCTTTTGAAAGGATAGTTTGTAGATGTAAACCTTTTCATTTTGTAAATTTACTTTTTTGTTTTGCTCTAAAACATAGAGAAAGGTTTGGAGTTGACATTAATTCTATATTATTCTGTTATTATTTCACTGGTCCGTCCCACTGCAGATCAAATTTATCTGAATGTGAAACTGAACTAAAATGAGTTTGACAGCCCTGCAGTAGGCAGTCGAATGAAGACATTTTTCTTCATGTAAAAAGCAGAAACTTACTAATATTGTGATGATGACCGATGATTAAAGAGTAAAAAATGTACTTTAACCCTTTAGAGCACAGGTGTCAAACATGCGGCCCGGGGGCCAAAACCGACCCACCAAAGGTTCCAATCCCGTGGGATGAATTTGCAAAGTGCAAGTTAGGGCATCGAACTCCAAAATAATATCATAATAACCTATAAATAATGCCAACACCAATTTTTTTTCTCTTTGATTTAGTGCAAAAAACATTAAATTATGAAAATATTTACATTAACAAACTATCCTTTAACAATAAAATGTGAATAACCTGAACAAATATGAACAACCTGAGATGTCTAAAGAAAATTAAGTGCAATTTTAACAATATTCTGCCTGTTACTAAATGTTTTGTGCCTTTGTAGATCTGATCTGTAATGCACATGTATATAAATATAAATGATAATTCGAGGCATAATATTGATAAAATTTTACTTATATTTCTTAACAAATTTAATATTTTTCAGGTTATTCACATCCTTTTTGTTTGAATAGTTTGTAAATGTAAATATTGGCATAAATGAATGTTATTTTTTGCACTAAAACAATTTGGAGTTGTCATTATTTATTGGCTATAATGTTATTATTTTGCTGGTCCGGCTCACTTCAGATTAAATCGGGCTGAATGTGGCCCCCGGAAGAAAATGAGTTTGACAGCCCTGCTTTAGAGGACACTTGAAAAGAAAGACTCCGAAATTCAACATTTCAACCTTAGTGTGTTACATTTAGGGGTGTGCCAAAAAACTGATTCATATACAAATTGCGATTCTCATTTACTACAATTCAGAATCGATTTAAAATGTCCCAAAATCGATTTTAATAAATAAAATAAATCCGCCGGCAGTCTGCCTCTGTTTTGTACACGGGTCGTCATGACATCATCACACAGCCAGTTCTGGAACAAACACATGCATGGTAAGCACCAAAACAAAGGAAACTAATGGAGGAGGTAGGGTTAGCAGTTAGCGGCTAGCGCGATTATCGGCTAGTGCAATTAGTGGCTAGCGCATTGACACGCCATCAAATGGTGTTAAATAACACACGAAAGTATGAAAATGCATACGTATAGCACGCCAAATGCAATAAACTAGCGTCACATACAACGCAGTTTGCTGAGCTCAGTGTGTCAGCTGCATCAGCCACAGTTTAAGGACACGGTGCAGAGTCAGCCACCAGCAGCAAACCAACGCACACTGTGCAACGCCAAACTCCTGCCGAACACGGATAAATGTTTAAAACTAAATAAATGTGAAAAAGACGTTTGAATGTCTGCATTTGTCGTTCTGTCCTGCAAATCAGACTGGAGTAGATCGTGAGGATCCTTTACACACCTACAGACTGAAGCAGAAATCATTATGATTCAAATCGTTTTGAATCAAAAATCGTTTTGAATCAAAAATCGTTTTGAATCAAAAATCATTTTGAATCGAATCGTAGCCCCAAAAATTGGAATCAAATCAAATCGTGAGATAGTAACAGATTCCCACCCCTAGTTAACATGGGTTTTGCGCAGATGTCCAATGGAAAAGTGACTACTCTCTTGTGATGCATGTGGAGATGACCAAAAATAGTCACTTGCCTGTTAAAGGGTTAATAAGTGTTTCTTTAATCATTTTTCCCATTGGACATCTGCGCAAAACTTTACTGATATTTACTAAACATCGACAAAAACACAAGTGCATAATGTCGGTTTTTCCATTAAATCACAAATGTGATGATTTATTTCTTTATTTATTATCGCAAGATGACACGAGAAGTCATTCCATACACATAACGATGAACATAAATATGGTGTTGACTTACAGATGTATTCATTATTATTATATATTCCCCCTCTCATAAAAAATTATAAAATGAATGTTTCTTTTAAAACTCTTCTTCACTTGTTGTAACGTCCGTCAACATCTGTTCTTTTTTTTTTTTTTTTTTTTTTTTTTTATCACATGACTCTAGTTGCGGAAAAAAGTCTTTCCGTTGCAGTTTTGCGTGATATACCAATTTCGCTATGTCCGAAAAACCACCTCTTGCCAGCGCAAAAATTTTGAATCGAAAACAAGACTTGGCGAAATTGTCGTTTTTTCCATTAAGTAAATTTTTATGCGCAAGTTATATTTGGGCAATTTGAGAGTCAACGGGAAAGCAACTATTGTCTTGTAATGCATGTGGAGATGACCAAAAATAGTCACTTGCCTGATAAAGGGTTACTAAGTGTTTGTCGTTAAATGAAGGTGGGTGATGCTTAACTGGAGTCGGAAACCAAAGCGGCGTGTGTGGTTTCAGACGAGGTGGACGTGGGTCTCATTTGTTTACAGCAATTCAACATGATGCGTCGTATTTGAAATCAATGCAACAACTAAACTCCGACTGAAGCAGCTGATGTTTGTGCAGACGAAAGGAGGACGGGCGTTAAAGGGGGTCCGATAAAGCTGTCAAATCCAACACATGGGGCTTTCCTTTGTAGTTTGACTGTAAACAAAAGCATTTTATGGAACATTTAAGGAAAAGATGAAGCCAGTAAACGGACCTTATTTGAAATAATCCTACGTATGAATTAATAACATGAGTTTATTCTGTTTTAACCCATGAAGACCCAGAGGTGGCAGTTTTCTGTCTATTTAACCTTTCTGAAGTGTTTTATCATCATTTATTATATTATTATTATCTGTATTTAACACTTTTTTAAGTGAAAATTCGGTATTTTCTTATATTTAATTCACTGATGATGTAAATATTCATAAAAGCTCAGAATAAAGTTGAAGGTTCTTATGTCAGAAATAGAGGAAACTGAAGAAAAAGTCACTTTAGCAGTAAATATATCATGAACTGAACTGTGAAGTTTCAGATTTGTTTTTGTTTGTTTTATTTGTTTTATGTATTTTTGTTGTCTGTTTTTTTATTTATTTCACTTTCCTTCAGTTTGTAGCTTATATTGTTCATGTTGTTTATTATTTTGTTGATTTTTTTTGTTTATTTTGTTGCTTTTTTTTTCTTTTTTTCACTTCATTCTAGTCTGTTGTAGGGTTTTTTTCATTGATTTCATTCATTTTTCATTTATCAAACTTATTTTGTTTATGTTACGTATTATTTTGATTTATTATTTATTTGTGTTCATTTTATTCATTACTTTGGCTGTTTTTTTTTCATTTTGTTGCTTGTTTTAACCTTTTTACTTGATTTTACTACTTTTTTTGACACATTTGTTTCACCTTATTTATTATTTTTTAGGGTGTTTTTTTTTTATTATTTTTTGAGCATTTTTATTGCTTTATTTTATTCTTTTTTACACTTCATTCTAGTTTATTTTGTAAGGTTTTTTTTTTCCATTGATTTCATTCATTTTTCATTTATCAAACTTATTTTGTTCATGTTACTTATTATTTTGTGGCATTATTATTAATTCGTGTTCATTTTATTTATTAATTTGGCTGTTTTTAATTTTGTTGCCTATTATATCCTTTTTACGTGATTTTAGTACTTTTTTTTACCCATTTGTTCCACATTACTTATTATTTTGTTGATTTTTTTATTCATTTTCCTTCATTTTGTTGCTTATTTTATTCTTTTTTTCACTTCATTCTAGTCTATTTTGTGGGTTTTTTTTCATTGATTTCATTCATTTTTCATTTATCAAACTTATTTTGTTTATGTTACGTATTATTTTTGATTTATTATTTATTTGTGTTCATTTTATTCATTACTTTGGCTGTTTTTGTTCATTTTGTTGCTTATTTTAACATTTTTACTTGATTTTACTACTTTTTTTACACATTTGTTTCACCTTATTTATTATTTTTTAGGGTGTTTTTTTTATTATTTTTGGGGCATTTTTGTTGCTTTATTTTATTCTTTTTTACACTTCATTCTAGTTTATTTTGTAAGGGGTTTTTTTTCCATTGATTTCATTCATTTTTCATTTATCAAACTTATTTTGTTCGTGTTACTTATTATTTTGTTGCATTGTTATTCATTTTTGTTCATTTTATTCATTAATTTGGCTGTTTTTGTTCATTTTGTTGCTTATTTGAACCCTGTTACTTGATTTTAGTACTTTTTTTTTTACCAATTATTTCCACATTATTTATTATTTTGTAGGGTTTTTTTATTCATTTTTGTTCATTTTATTTATTGTTTAATATATTTAAACCCATTGTCTCCATCCACTGTCACTGATCCAACCCAGTGGGTCAGTGGGCATTAATTGATAAGATTAATGGATCAACAGGTATTAAACATTTAAGATCCCTTAAGAAGAACCCTTAAACCCCTACAACTATTGTTGTAGTGGCTTTCACATGGATTTATCTCTACATCAAACCTTTTGTAAGTGATTTATCACCATTTATTGTAATAATATCCTCTGCATTTTGCATTTTTCAGTGACAATCATGTATTTTCCTGTATTTAATTTAATGTTCATGTAGATGTTCATAAAAGCTCAGAGTTGATTCAAAGGTTATTATATCAAAACAGAGAAAACTGACCCTAAAGTGACTTCTTTAGCCAAGATTTATCAAAATACATAAGTTTTATTGGTGAATCAATGTCACAGCAGTGGATAATAATAATAATAATAATAATAATAATAATAATAATAATAATAATAATAATAATAATAATAATAATAATAAATAAATAAATAAATAAAACTGTATTTTACACCAATTATTTACATGTATTGATAGGATTAGTGGATCAACTAGTGTTAAACATGTAAGATCCCTTAGTAAAAACCCTTAAACCCCTACAGCTATAGTTGTGGTGACTTTCACATGGATTTATCTCTACATCTAACCTTTTGTAAGTGATATAACACCATTTATTACAATATTATCCTCTGCATTTTGAATTTTTCCAGTGACAATAATGTGTTTTTTTATATTTACTTAAGTTCATAAAAGCTCAGAGTTAATTCAAAAGTTATTATATCAAAACAGAGAAAACTGACCTTAAAGAGACTTTTTAGCCAAGATTTATCAAAATACACGCACAGCAGTGGATAGTAATAATAATAATAAGAAGAAGAAGAAGAAGAAGAATAGATAAATAAAACTGTATTTTACACCAATTATTTACATGTATTGATAGGATTAGAGGATCAACAGGTGTTAAACATTTAAGATCCCTTAATAAAAACCCTTAAAACTGACCCTAAAATGACTTTTTTAGCCAAGATTTATCAAAATACATACACAGCAGTGGATCATAATAATAATAACAATAAAATTAATAAATAAAACTGTATTTTACACCAGTTATTTACATGTATTGATAGGTTTCTTGGATCCACAGGTATTAAACAGTAGTTATTTTGGTCACTAGTGTCTGTTTTGGGTCTTTATGGGTTAAACAAGTGAATTTCTAATAACGTCCATTCATTTAGTTGTAGTTTCAGATAGTTCGGAGTGTGGAAAAGCAGTGTTTTCATCCATCCACTCCCACTCAGACACTGGTCAGGTGGTGTTCGGGGTCATTCCAGCTGTGGCCTGTGGATCACATGACCCTTCCCCTCCATGTTCCTGTGCGTCTGCCTTGCATGTTCAGTATATATGTGTAACACCATGGCTCTGTATCCACACCTCCAGTGTGTGCGCTGGGGCTGCTCTCTGTATTTTCCACATATCTGTATCTGTATATGTGACGTGTTCCCTTTCGTATTTCAGTTTGTATTTTCAGTGTTTTCTTTCCACCAGATTTGGTCGTTTTGTTTCGTTTTGTTTCGTTTTTTTCTTGAATTCTCCTCCAGCTTTCCTTTGCTTTCCAAGCCATTTATTTGTTAGTGTGAGATGTTTCCTGCTTTGACACATCTCTCTTTTCTCATCTGAACTCTCATTGTTGCTCGGAGCGGCCGGGCGACGCCAGTCTCACCGTCAGAATCGATTCATTCACTGCTTGGCCTTGGACATTTGAATCTGACCTACGACGCTCGCTGCTCCTCTCCTGTCTCTCACCGCCTGGACTCTTTACGACCTCTGGAGCTCTTCCTTTTACCCCACGGGTGTCAAACATAAGGCCCGCAGACCAAACACGGCCCCGCAAAAGACTCCGATTCGGCCCACGGGACGAATTTGTGACATGAAAAAAAAAAATGACACTGAAGATATGAACCAGTTTAGTTCAGGTTCCACATTCAGACCAATTGGATCTTAAATGGGTCGGATCAGTAAACTACTAAAATGACACGATGACAAGGTTTGTATTTATGAACGATCACAAAACAGTGAATAAACTGAACAAATATGAACAACCTGAAATGTACAAAGAGAAATACGGGTAATTTTAACAATATTCTGTCTGTTATTAAATGTTTTGTGTATTTATAGATTCACTGGGATCTATTAGATTACATTACATTACATTATATTATATTAGACTAGACCAGATTAGATTAGATTAGATTAGATTAGATTAAAATAGATTAGACTATTTTACATTAGACTTGATTACATTACATTAAATTAGATTAGACAAGACTAGATTAGACTAGATTTGATTTGATTCAATTAGATTACAATACATTACATTAAATTAGATTAGATTAGATTAGATTAGACTTGATTAGATTACATTACATTAGACTAGACTAGAATAGAATAGAATAGAATAGAATAGAATAGAATAGAATAGAATAGATTGGACTTGATTACATAACATTACATTAAATTAGATTACATTACTATACATTGCACTAGATTAAATAAATTAAGTTAAATTAAATTAGATAGAGCTTTATTGATCCTTTGGGCAGAGAAACAGCAGCACAACATGGAATGTACACACACAAAAACACACAAGAAAATAACAACAACAACAACAAAAAACTATAAAAAAAAAAAAAACCTGTAGTGAAGAAAACAGGCAAGTGTACATTGGAAAGTACTAGTAGAACCAACTAATAATGATAAAGTAGTTGTAATTAAATAATAATAATAATAATAATAATAATAATAATAATAATATGTAATATAATGATAATAATAAATAAATAGGTAAATATTTTATATTATAATACGCACAAGCTCATATATATATATATATATATATATATATATATATATATAGTTTAATAATCACAAGATGAAAGTTATAATAAAGTAATAACAGTAATAATAGAACATGTGTAAATGAGAAGCTGAGGTGTAATATTGATAAAATTTTACTTTTTAAAATTTCAGTTTTTTGACGGTTGTTCATGTTTTTCACATTTTTTAAAGGATAGTTTGTAGATGTAAACATTTTCCTAATGTAATGTTTCTTTTTTCACACTAAAACACAGATGAAAGTTTAGATTTGACATTATTTCTATATAATTCTGTGATTATTTTACTGGTCCGGCCTGAACTAAAGTGAGTTTGACACCCCTGCTTTACTCCATTGACCCTTTTTTCTCCTTCATTCCTTCTTATCCTTTATCACTGTTTACTTTCCGGCTTCCCTTTTGCTCCTTTTTTGACCCCCGTGCCCCTCCTTTTTCTTTTTTCTGTGTAGCAAAAGAGAAAGAATGAGAAAAGTGCCGCCAGCAGATTCAGCAGCTCACCCAATCACAGGGCTCTGGAGGCAGCAGGTTTGGGCGTGGCCGGTACCGGATGTGGGCAGCCCCCACAGCCGCCGCCGCCGCCGCCCCCGCCCCCAGCCCAGCCCGGCCGCCTAGAGCCCCTCCCCAACTCCCCCCTCCACCACCTTGAGCTCAACTCCAACAAACCTCTTCCCCCGCCGACCCCTCCCACCGAACCCAAGAAATTCATGAGGTGAGACCGACGGGCAGCAGCTCGCACCGACCGTCCAATCACAGCGCTCCGTGTGATCGGACACTCCTCTGGGTGACAGCAATTAGAGCTCATTTGACTCACGGTCAAATGTTGGAAATAGAAGATCTATTGAGGCTTTAATTGTTACACAAAAAACCCTCAAAATCCTAAAATTCCAAAAAAAATGATACAATAAATCACAGGTGTCAAACATGTGGCCCGGGGGCCAAAACCGGCCCGCCGCAGGGTCCAATCCGGCCCACGGGATGAATTTGCAAAGTGCAAGTCAGGGCATCGAACTCAAAAATAATATCATAACCTATAAATAATGACAGCACCATTTTTTCTCTTTGATTTAGTGCAAAAACAAATTATGAAAATGTTTACATTAACAAACTATCCTTTAAAATGTGAAAAACTTGAACGAATATGAACAACCTGAAATGTCTAAAGAAAATTAAGTGCAATTTTAACAATATTCTGCCTGTTACTGAATGTTTTGTGTACTATACTAAATATACTTACTTTTATAAACTACCCAAACAAAAAAGATGTGAATAACCTGAAAAAACTGAAATTTCTTAAGAAAAATAAGTGCAATTTTAACAACATTATGCATCAACTCATCATTAGTCCATGTGCATTCTGGATCAGATCCACAGACACTAAACACTGAGGAACAGGCAGAAAACTGTTCAAATTGTGCTGAATTTTCTTTAGACATTTCAGGTTGTTCATATTTGTTCAGGTTATTCACATTTTATTGTTACAGGATAGTTTGTAAATGTAAATATTTTCATAATTTAATGTTATTTTTTGCACTAAAACAAAGACAAACATTTGAAGTTATCATTATTTATAGACATAGTGTAATATTATTTTTTTCACATCGAACCGAGAAGAAAATCTGGAGTCATAATTTCTTGCAGGTTATTATTATTTTACTTGAGCTCATATTGAACCTAAACTGAAATGAGATCCACAGCCTCGACTGTGGAATTTTTGCACTTTACAAATTCATCCCACAGGGCCGGATTGGAACCTTTGGCTGGCTGCATTTGGCCCCCGGGACGCATGTTCGAGACCCCTGATCTAATGTGTTTTTAATTAAAGCCAAAACAGGAGATGATATCAGCCTCATGTTCCATCAGACTGATGGACAACGGCATCAACGGACGCCGTCACAGGTCTTTAAACAGAACCAGAGCCGTCTACAAATTCACTTTATATGCACAGAAAAGGGATGGGAATCGATAAGAATTTAACAATTCCGATTCCATTATCGATTTTGCTTATCGATCCGATTCTCTTATCGATTCTCATTGGGTGAGGAAATAACAGAGTACAAACAGGTGTGTTTGCATTAACTGTCTTTTATATTTCCATCTGCACAGAAAATAGAACAAATACAGTATGAACAAATAATAAGAACAGATGACACCGGGCCCATTTTTATTTTTATTTATTTATTTATTTATTTATTTATTTTGGGGGGGGGGGGGTGCAGTGAAAGTGAAACTACAGACTCTTTACTAATTCCTCTATTGCCGCATTTCTACTACATGGAACCGGTTCGACTCAGCTCGTCTCCCGTTGTTGTATTTGGGTACGACGTTTGTTGCCCACACCGGAACCACAACTGGGCCCAGCGTTCACTCTGCCGCTACATTCATAAGCATCGCTGAGTATCGTGTCAAATACGTGACATTCCTGTAAATGATTCACATTCTGTGGACAAATGTTTGAGGAGATTGGAGGGATTCCACCTTTAGAAGACATGGAAGCTTTGAAAGTGTTCCAGTGGACCTGGTCTGGTCTGTTTGGACCTGGTCTGGTCTGTTTAGACCGGTTCTGCCTCAACACCATGTTGTCTTCGCTCTGACCAAAACAATGCAGCGTATGCATGATGTCATCGCACATGCACAACGAAGGCGGAATCGATAAGCAGAATCGTTAAGCAGGCAGGCAAACGATTCCAAGGAATTGAGCTACTGGGAACCAGTTCTAAAAAAGAACCGGTTCTTGATTCCCATCCCTAACCAGAGCCGTGTACAAATTCACTTTATACGCACAGAAGTCTCATATATGTGACTGAAGCTTCAAAGAATGGCCTTGGAATGCAAAAGGGACATGTTCTCCTGGGTTCTCCTGGGTTCTCCTGGGTTTTCCTGGGTTCTCCTGGGTTTTCCTGGGTTCTCCTGGGTTTTCCTGGGTTTTCCTGGGTTCTCCTGGGTTTTCCTGGGTTTTCCTGGGTTCTCCTGGGTTTTCCTGGGTTCTCCTGGGTTCTCCTGGGTTTTCCTGGGTTCTCCTGGTGCTGTCTGTCAGTGTGCATGGTAAACTGACTCCTCCTCCTTCAGTTTTGTGGGTTTTAAAGTTCTCCTCACACCGTTGTTGTCGTTCACATTTGGTTCTGCATCGTGTCACTTGGTGGTTGGGTTTCCTTCATCCTCATCCTCATCTAATTTCCGCATGTTGCACACGCTGCACTTTTCTCCTCAAACTTGAAACTGAATAAATTCTTTTTTTCGCACAGAGCCAGTATAATACTTGGTGGTGTGGGTTCCAAATGAAGTCGATATTGTCTTTGGCTGCCGTGGACTGTCCCCTCTGTGTGTGGTGGTGTCTTCTTTTTTCGATTACAGTCCAATAAAGGCTGCTGTCGTTTCCTAATGATGGCGTTTGTGGCTGTGGCGTGTTGAAGTGGTGTGGTTTTTTTTAACATGCTGCATGTTCTGATGTGAGCGTATACGGGCGGGGGGGCATGTTTAGGTCGTTTTTTTTCCATCCATGTCGCTGCATGTTCTGCTGCTGGTGATGTTCACGATGAGATGGGTCGCTGCTTTGCAAGAGCCTGGAACGAACAGCTGCTATTTATGGGACCCCTGTTCAACACCCCCGCATTATACGGAGGAAATTAAAGGGGCAATTTGTAAAAATCAACATGCAGAAATGAGATCAATCCGAGTGTCATTCGCTCTTTTCATATTCAATTGAGAATCCACAATCGGAAAACGAAAAAATAACTCGCTATTTTATTATTTATGTACAAATCAAAAATCAAAAAAAGTTATTATTGACAGTTATTGAGTGTTTGGTATTTTTCTTTATGGTTCAAGTTGATGAAATGCAAAAAAACAAAAAAAGTTCTAAAGTTAAAAACAAACTGTATGAAAAGCATTTTAACGTTACTAGTTGGTATCTTTTGTATATTGTGTCGTTTATTTGCTTTGTTATATAGCAGAGGATTGGGGGGTTTCGGGGATATACCTTTTGTGTCAGACCCCGACATCGTAAGCCTCGTTTTTATTTCAGGAAATACGGTAAATGGTTTTGCTGTCACTTCTTTTGCTAAATACTGAACTGAGCTAGCTAGAACGTCATCTATGGGCTAATTGTAGATGTGGATATCACAACATAATGTAGTAATGTTCTAAACATGGGGTTAGGGTTCAAAATATTGAACATATTGTGAATTTTTAAATGTAACTTTAGGAAATTTATCAGTAAAATTACAACAACAACAAAAAAAAAGAGTACGATGTTAAAAGAAAAATCAAATATTGCCATCTAGTGGTCAGGAGGTGGTAGGGAAGAAAAATCCATATAGTAAAAAAAATCACTACCTTGTAAAATTCAAGTAAATCAGTATTTGTTCACACCCATATGAAGAGGATAGGAGCACAAACTGTGGATCATTCATTCTTTTCATTTTCAATTGAGAATCCATGACTGGAAAACGAAATAATGACACGTTATTTTATTTATGCGCAAATCAAAAATAAAAAAAAAAAACAAATTGTTTTTCATTTTTTTGATTGTACACACAAATTAAAAATTGGAAAAACGCAAATGGACCAAATGTGGGGTTTCATGTTGACATTTTAGATATGTGATTTGGTCTGACCTGGAAGGTTGGTGTATCTTTTGGTAATTGGATTTTTTTTTTTTTTTTTTTTTTTTTTTTTTATCAGAAACAAAAGAAAAACTAGCGGTGAATTGGTTTTCATTTTAAAATAAACAAATTTAAATTTAATTTAAGGCATTCAAAACAGATAAACCAACCTGAAAGAAATGGAAAAACTGGCCAAGAACGCCTGTTTTTTTAATTTTCTGAGACCGGATGTTGTCATTTTTAAGGAAAGAGCGCTAAAGATTCTTATGAATGATGAGTTCGTACAAAATCTGGACATCGTACACATGTTCCCTCCATGAATATCTACGAACTGCAGATTTTGTACAAACTGGAAGATTCGTACCAACCTATTGTTCGTAAGAATCTTTGTGACCGAGGCATTGGCGCTCTGTCCTTAAAAATGACAACATCCGGGGTCTGTGTATCTGTTGGTAATTTGGATTTTCTTTTCGGAAACAAAAGAAAAACTAGTGGTTAATTGATTTTTGTTTTAAAATAGAAGAATTAAAATTGAATTTCAAGGCGTTTTTCTTTTTCAGTCAAAACAGATAAACACAATTTAAAACAAAAAAAAAACGTATTGATTTTTGTTTTCTCTTTCTAATAAAAACAAAAAAAAAATCTACTTCCTGACAGAAATGTCAAAACAGACCAAAAACAGCTGCTTTTTTTTCATTTTCTGAGACCGGATGTTGTCATTTTCACGGAAAGAGTGCTAATGCCATCGAGGTCACAAAGATTCTTACAAACAACGGGTTTGTACGAATCTTCTGGTTCATACAAAATCTGGAGTTCGTAAATATTCATGGAGGGAGCATGTCTACGATGTCCAGATTTCATATGATTATAGGCGGTTATGGCTCAGAAGGTAGACTGGGTTGTCCAATAACCAAAGGGTTGGTGGTTCAAATCCTGCTCTGTCGTAGTCTGACCTTTGTGTTTTATTTATTTGTGTTTTTTTTTTATTTTGAACAACTTTGTCCAGTGACCTTGAGTGTCCTGAAAGGCACCTATAAATAAAATGTAATATTATTATTATTATTATTATTATTATTATTATCTGATGATTCTATGTGTTTGAAATAAAACGAAAATAGACAAAACTAAGACATTTTCACATTACTGACAAAATCTTAAAAGTGTTTTTAATAGTTTGTGGTTTTAGTTCCAAACTGTTACAAATTGCCCCTTTAAAGTGACGGTTATTTCCTTACAAAAGCTCAAACACAGCGGTACAACGGCTCATTTTTACATATTCTGGATGTGTTCTCCCAAACCTTTGCAGATTTTTAAACCATTTGTCCCCTCGCTCTTTGCTCGGTCTTTGTTCTCCACCAGCGTCTGATCCCCGGGCGTCGGTTAATAACCCTCCTCCTCCTCCGACACCAACAGCGATCTGCGATTAACAGACGTGACCCCTTCAGTTCTGCGGGTATTAAAAGGTTTAATATGTTTAACGCTCGAGGAGGCTTTCATTAGACAACAATGAATCTGGGAGTGGATTATGAGCAGGAAGAAGAGCAGGTTTATTTCTATCAGGATTATCGCATTAGTGCATCCGTCCTAAACAGTGAGAAGAATTTCAAGTCTGCAAATCTGTAACTACCAACACTTAAACCCATTTAGAAAAGAAACGCAACAACAGCTGTGTGTTAATGTGTCAGATTATTCCGATTCAGTTTCCTTTGTTTTCATTCAAACACATTAAAAAACGTGAAGGAATAAATAATCATAATAAAGTCATAATAAATATACAACAAATAATCTAACAGCAGTACTTAAAACTGCTTTATTATTATTATTATTATTATTATTATTATTATTATTATTATTATTATTATTATTATTATTTTATATTAAATAAAAACCAAATCAATGAATAAATCTACGGAAGAGGATTAGGGTCACTGGAAAAAATTAAATTCAAATTAAGGTCCAATATATATATTTTTTCCATTATTATTAAGAAAAAAAGTCAGAATTCTGACTTGTTTTCTCAGAGTTCTCATTTTAATCTCAGAATTCAGACTTTTTTCTCAGAATTCTGACTTTTATCTCAGAATTCTGTCTTCAATCTTGGAATTCTGACTTTTTTTCTTGGAATTCTGACTCAGAATTCTGACTTTAATCTTGGAATTCTGACTTTAATCTCAGAATTCTGACTTTTTTTCTTGGATTTCTGATTCGGAATTCTGACTTTAATCTCAGAATTCGGGTAATTTTTGTTTTGTTTTTTTCCAGTGGCTCTAATCCTCGTCCATATAAAATCAAGTTAAAGTTTGACATGTTATTATTTTTTTTGTTTTATTTTTTTAAATTTATTATCATGTTAAATTAAATAAATAAAGTGTGACCTATTGACTGAGGTGCAGAGTCCATATCAATAATCAATGAAACTTTAATGTATTTTAGCACAAACTCAACTCCTCAAAACTCTTCCCTCTTCTTCCTTTTCTTTCTCTTTGCACATGAAGTTAACTTTAAATAATATATTGTAGAAAAATAACCAAGTCTACATCTTAATTTGTCTGGAAACAATCACACAAGAGTGTTCCATTATTTTTATTTATCTTGAATAATAGGCTACAAGTTATCTGTGAAAAAGTTGGATGCAAATAGCGCATCGCATTCATATTTTATAGAAGAAGAAGATTCACCATGTGGAAAATAAACTTGATTTATTGGGCTGAATAAATATAAAACGTGCCTTTAGGAAATAAGTCTATCACAAACAATGAGGAATAAAGGGTTTGTGCCTAAAATGTAAATATGAGCCCGAGGCTACGGCGCTGTTTGTTTAAGACGGATCCAATTAAAAGCCAAGAGGAGCTGCAATAGGTGTTAGTGTGGATAGATGCAGTCGACCTCATTAGTCCAAACTTTGGGGAACAACATGGTTCCCCTGGAGGACACGAGTCAGGAAGGAAGAACAGCGAAGAGACCGCGAACAGACCAAAGGGAGGAAGTTAATAGAACCAATGAGGTTTGAGATAATCTGTGACCCACGGGGGGTTTACTTTGGATTCATCTGGAGCTTTTGTTCTAATATCAGTTTAGTTTGAATTCACTTTTAACCCTTAAAGACCCAAACATCCAACACCGACCAGAACCATCTACTGATCGGAACTGTTTAATACCTGTTGATCCACTAATTCTGTCAATACATGGAAATAACTGGTGTAAATACAGTTCTTCATCTTTTCATGGTCATCAGATATGAACCATTTGGACGTTCAGAGGCTCCGTAGTTACCGTGGAAACACCGTCATCTTCTCCAACATTGATTCCCCAGTAAAACCCATGGAGTTGGATCAATGACAGTGGATGGACACACTGGGTTTTATCTATATTATTAAATAAAATTAACATAAATGAATAAATAACCAACAAAATAGACTAAAATGAAGCAAAAAAAAAAAGAAAAAAATAAGCAACGAAATGAACAAAAACAGCCAAATACGGAATAAAAGGAACAAAAATGTATTTTAAAAAATTAACAAAATAAATAACATGAACAAAATAAGCTACAAATAAAAAAAAAAAACCTGAAATAAATAAATGTAAAAAATATACAAGAAAATGAACTAAAACACATAAACTAAATAAAATGAACAAAAGCAAATAATAAAATGTACAACATAATAAATAGTTTCTATAAAATAAGACACAAAATGAACAAAAACAGCCAAAGTAATGAACATGAACAATATGGATAAAACTTGAAACATTGATTCACCAGTAAAACCCACGGAGATCAGTGACAGTGGATGGACACACTGGGCTTATATATATTAAAAAATAAATAAAATGAACAAAATTTAATTTAAAAAAAAAAAAAAAAAAAACTACACAATGGACTAAAATGAAGTAAAAAAGAGTAAAATAGGCAACAAAACAAACAAAACAGCCAAAGTACTGAATAAAAAGAACAAAAATTAATTTAAAAGAAACTCAACAAAATAAGTAGCATGAATAAAATAAGCTACAAATGGTACGAAATTGAAATAAAGTAAATAAAAGAAAATGTACAACAAAATGAACAAAAACACATAAAATGAGCAAAAACAAGTAAGAAAATTTACAAAATGATAAATACTATCTATACAATAAGCAACAAAAGAAACAAAAACAGCTAAAGTACTGAATAAAAGGAACGAAAATGAATAAAAAAAAACCCAACAAAATAAGTAACATGAACAAAATAAGCTGCAAATGGAACAAAATTGAAATAAATACATAAAAAAATAGGCGACAAATTGAACAAAAACACACAAAATAAATATAATGAGCAAAAATAAATAAGAAAGTTTACAAAATAATAAATCATACCTATAAAATAAGGAACAAAATTAACAAAAACAGCTAAAGTACTGAATAAAATGAACAAAAATGAATTTTTAAAAATTAACAAAGTAAGTAACATGAACAAAATTGAAATAAATACATTAAAAAATAGATGACAAATTGAAAAGAAACATAAAATAAATAAAATGAGCAAAAGCTGATAAACTTTACAAAATGATAAATAACATCTATAAAATAAGAAACAAAATGAACAAAAATGAATTTTAAAAAATCAACAAAATAAGTAACATGAACAAAATAAACTACAAATGGAAAAAAAATTGACAAAAAATTGAATAAAAAGTAAACAACACAATAAAAAAAAAAACTCATAAAATAAGCAAAAACAAATAACATCTATAAAATGAGCAACAAAATGAACAAAAACAGCCAAAGTACTGAATAAAATGAACAAAAATTAATTTAAAAAATCAACAAAATAAGTAACATGAACAAAACTGAAATAAATACATTAAAAAACAGACAACAAATTGAACAGAAACACACAAAATAAATAAAATGAGCAACAACTGATAAGAAACTTCACAAAATAATAAATAATATCTATAAAATAGGAAACAAAATGAACAAAAACAGCTCAAACTGAGTAAAATATAAGCTGTAGTTGAAGGTTCAGTGTGTTTTTAGTGCCATCTAGTGGTGACCATATGTATTACACTGTTCTTTTTTCACTCCACATTCATCCTGTTTATTCACAGGATAATTAATGCACCATAACACTGGATGAACCTGACAGAAAACATAAAGACGATGAATATGAACGTTCTGATCGACTGAAACATGACGACTCTATGAATATTCTATTTCTGTCGTTTGATCCTCCGTCCTCCTACACACTGCATCTGGAAATAATATTTAAATCAAATAACCTAGAAACGGTGAAAATTACAGAAATATATATAAAGAAAAAGTCTGTTACAAAAAATAACGTGTTCTGGTAATTATTCTAATGTGATGATACATTTTATTATATATAATATTTTGATTATCAGAATGAAAGTTTTTTAAAAAGTAATCAGATTACTTGTATTTTGTTCCATTAATGGACGTATATGAACATTTACAGAGTTGAACTGACAGTTGAAAGCAGCAGAGTTTCTTCTTTGTCTGTTTCTTTTCAGTTCATGCTGTATTTGTTCCTGTATGTGAATAAACAGGTGTTGGTGGTGCTTTACTGCCCCCTGCTGCTCATCAGGCTCAACTGCCAGACACAGAAACTTCAACCACTGCATTAAGAGTGTGATTTATTTTCCTTTAATGAAAACTAATGAGATACTAGTGGAAGCAAAACAAAAAAAGATATTTACATGGTGCAATAAGTTTATAATTAATTCATTTCACACATAAATTATTGGGTTTTTTTTTTTCTCAATTTGTTTGAAGATGACACAAGGCAAACTGTTTTAACTCTGCGTCTATATTATATGTTACGTCTTTGTTATTAATGTTTTTGAAGATAAAGCAACTGTAATGATAAGACTTTTTTTTTTATTTATTCATTTATTTATTTAACTTTATTTAAAAAGCATGGAATTATACACAAAATGAATAAAATCACTCAAAAGATAAATATGTGAATAATTTTAGGTTTGTTTGATTTAATTTGGACTATTGGTGATGACAAAAAGAAAATAAAAGAAAACCAAAGAAAAAAAGGACAAAATCAGCAATTACCAAAGAAAATGAAAGCGCTAAAAAAAAAAAAGATCCAATAATGTGTGGATCCTAGTGGTTTTTCTAATCCACACATGTGGGTTTTTCAGCAGACTCAGTCTCATTCCAGGTTTTGTATGTAACCCATCGTGTCCACTCGCGTTACATGCAGAACTTGAACCTTTAAACACATATAAATTAATGATTTTTTCTCAATTTGTTTGAAGATGACACAATGTAAACTGTTTTAACTCTGCATCTATAGTATGTGTTAAGTCTTTGTTATTAATGTTTTTGAAGATAAAGCAGCTGTAATGATAAGACAGGGTTTTTTTTAATTTATTCATTTATTTATTTAACTTTATTTAAGAAGCATGGAATTATACACAAAATAAATAAAATCACTCATGACAAAGACATAGAAGATAAATATGTGAATAATTTTAGGTTTGTTTTATTTAATTTGGACTGCAGTGACGACAAAAAGAAAATAAAAGAAAACAAAAGAAAAAAAGGACAAAATAAGCAATTACCAAAGAAAATGAAAATGCTAAAAAAAAAAAAAAAAAAAAAAGATCCAATAATGTGTGGATCCAAGTGGTTTTTTTAATCCACACATGTGGGTTTGTCATCAACCTCAGTCTCATTCCAGGTTCTGCATGTAACCCATTGTGTCCACTCGTGTTACATGCAGAACTTGAACATTTAAACACATAAATTAATGATTTTTTCTCAATTTGTTTGAAGATAACATAATGTAAACTGTTTTTAACTCTGCGTCTATAGTATATGTTAAGTCTTTGTTATTAATATTTTTGAAGATAAAGCAGCTGTAATGATAAGACAACTATTTTTATTCATTCATTTATTTATTTAACTTTATTTAAGAAGCATGGAATTGTACACAAAATGAATAAAATCACTCATGACAAAGACATAGAAGATAAATATGTGATATGTCTATTTCATCAACTTGAGCTGTTAATAAAAATACCAAATACTCAATAACTGTCACATTTTTTAACCCTTTAAATGCTGTGTTAGTAATGTAAACAAACCATTTTTTTGGATGCAAAAAACACACAAAAAAATTTTTTTTTTCAATATACTCCATAAAAAGTGGATCACATATTATTTGATTTTTTCATCCTGGCATATGTCGATGATTAACTCCAACACTGGTTAATTTACATGATTATTTTTGGCGCTAGGTCAAATGTTCAAAAATACTAGCATCTGTCACCAAGTGTGCGTAAAATGCACACCTATAAATCAAACTATTAAATATTATATATTGATTTATTTTTCTGCTCTAATTTGATTTTATTTTTGTAAATCCAGGTCAGCCCTAATCATACAGATCAAATGTTAGAAATAGTGCGTTTTACACACACTTGGCAGACAGATGCTAGTCTGGTCATTTTCTTTTGTTTACAATGTTCACAGTTTAGTTGGTGGACAGAATTTTAAAGATCATGCACAAATGAACAACTTTTGAATTCTAATTTTATTTAAACTGTGAAAAATAATATGAAGTTTTTAACAGGAAGTATAAAGTGTGCCTAAAAAGCACACCCGGATACCGGAGGGTTAAGGAATATTTTCAGGACACAATTATCCATTCAGGCAGTTTACTTACTTCAGTCCCATCAGTTTATCCTATTGTCCTGTCAGACATGATCACATTCACACAGCGGTACTGAACTGCAGCCTTCACACTGGAGCATCGTCTGTTAGCAGAAGAAAGTTCATGAACGGCAGCAGAACCGCTTCCACAAATGGAGTATGGAGGCAGGGATGAAGAATTCAAAGTAGAGAGGCTCAAATCTCCCAGCATGCCTCACAACATTTGAATACAGGTGTAAAATTGTGCCGAGTAGATAGTCAGGTCATGTTTGTGTTCATTTGGTGAGTTTGGTGATCGGGTCTGTGAAGGCTGAGGAGAACCCGTACAAACGCCCTCCTGTGATGGAACATCGATGGGACGCAGAACGTGTATTATATAGAACAGGGCTGTCAAACATGCGGCCCACCAAAGGGTCCAGTTCGGCCCCTGGGATGTTTTTGCCAAGTGCAAAAATTCCACACTCTTGAATTGAGTTAAGCAAAAAAAAGTAGCTTGAATTAAGGAAAAAATCTTGAATTAAGCCAAAAAAATAATTTCAATTAAGTAACAAAAATTCTTCAATTAAGACAAAAACAATCTCAGATTTAGCAAAAAAACTTGAATTAAGCCAAAAAAAATCTTTAATTAAGTAAAAAAAATCTTGAATTAAGCCAAAAAAAACCTTCAATTAAATTTAAAAAAATCTTCAATTAAGCCATAAAACAATCTCAGATTTAGCAAAAAATCTTCATTTAAGCCAAACAAAAATCTTCAATTAAGTGAAAAAATCTTCAATTAAGCAAAAAAAAATCTTCAATTAAGTAAAAAAAAAAAAAACTTGAATTAAGCCAAAAAAAATCTTTAATTAAGTAAAAAAAATCTTGAATTAAGCCAAAAAAAACTTCAATTAAATTAAAAAAAATCTTCAATTAAGCCAAAAAAAATAAAAAATTCAATTAAGTAAAAAAAAAATCTTCAATTAAGCCAAAAATAATCTCTGATTTAGCAAAAAATCTTCAATTAAGCCAAAAAAATCTTCAATTAAGTAAAAAAAATCTTCAATTAAGACCAAAAAAATCTTCAGTTAAGTTAAAAAAAAAATCTTCAATTAAGCCAAAAAAAAAAAAACATTTCAATTAAGTAAAAAAAAATCTTCAATTAAGCCATAAAACAATCTCAGATTTAGCAAAAAATCTTCAATTAAGCCAAACAAAAATCTTCAATTAAGTGAAAAAATCTTCAATTAAGCAAAAAAAAATCTTCAATTAAGTAAAACAAAAAAAATCTTGAATTAAGCCAAAAAAAATTTTTTTTCAATTAAGTAAAAAAAAAAACGTTCAATTAAACAAAAAAAAAAACATCTTCAATTAAGTAAAAAAAAAAATCTTCAATTAAGCAAAAAAAATCTCAAATTTAGCAAAAAAAATCTTCAATTAAGTAAAAAAAAAAGTCTTGAATTAAGCCAAAAAAAATCTAGAATTAACAACTTAATTTTTTTTCTTTGCCCTAGTGCACAAAATAACATTAAATTATGAAAACATTTACAAACTATCCTGTAACAATAAAATGTGAATAACCTGAACAAATATGAACAACCTGAAATGTCTGAAGAAAATTAAGTACAATTTTAACATTTTTTCTGCCTGTTCCTCAGTGTTTAGTGTCTGTAGATCTGATCCATAATGCACATGGAGAAATGAGAAGTTGAGGAATAGTATTGTTAAAATTGCACTAAATTTTCTTACGTTTTTTAATTTAAATGTCAGTTTTTTCAGGGTTATTTTTTATTTTATTTTATTTTTTTATTTTGGATAATTTATAAAAGTAACTATTTTCATAATTTAATGGATTTTCCACTAAAACAAAGACAAAAATTTGCAGTTGTCATTATTTAAAGGTAATTCTGTTATTATTTTTCTGGTCCGGCCCACTGCAGATCAAATTTAGCTGAATATGGAACTGAACTAACATGAGTTGGACAGCCCTGATACAGAAGGATTCAAACTATACTCACATATTTGACATAAAAGCAGATCTGTACATAGGCATTTTCTCTGGAAAAGTGCGCTAATCAAACACGGTTATCATGATAATTAGAATTTTAGCTGTAATACTAACTGTCTGCGATTTTTCCACAGTTTATCGTTATACCGGTAATCGTTACATCCTTATCTGGGACACATGGTTTTCTGCTGTTGGTCCAGTTTGAACCTGTTCATGTTTCTGTCTCTAACTGTGTGTTTTTCACTGTCTCCGGTCCTGGTCCTGATCCTGGTTGTGGTCCTGATCCTGGTCCTGGTTCTGGTTCTGGTTCTGGTTCTGGTTCTGCTCTCCTGAAGCCCTCCTGAAATGAAGGACTCCATCGACTCCCCGGACGCTCAGCGCCAGGAGTGGTTCGCCCAGTACTTTTCCTTTTGATCGACCACAAACCTGCAAAACACAAGGATTCAGCATGTCAACCAAAAAATACAAAAAAAATAATAAAATAAAATTTAAAAAAATTATTAAAAATACAAACCAAAAAAAAAAAGAGTTAAAAACACACACACAAATAAAAAAAAAAAAACTGTTCAGACTATTTGTTCTTTATTGTCATTGATAGGTTTGGGATCAATTCGCTTTAGATTCAGTCGACTAAAGCTGTACTTCATGGTCTGATTACGTGTCAATGAAACGCACAGAAGCTGATGTCATGAACTTTCACTTTGGTCCAAATGTGATGATCGTCCATCTGTCGTCGGCTGAGGTGAACCTGAATTGAACCAAATGTCATCACTCTGATCTGATTTGATTGTTATCGATTGTTTTCACTGTGGACGAGTTCGTCTCTTAAGTACAGTGACGACGATCATCAGTATGTTCGATGTTTCTTTGATTAATTCCTTTTTTTTTCTCTTTATTTCTCGGAACTAGAAAAATAAAACTGAGTGGTGCATAATCATGCTGCTAAACGCCATCGTGGGACTCCAGTAAGAAAATATATATAAAGAATATACGGTAGGTTATTGTGCTCATAAAGCATCTTAGACTAGGACGGCTGATCTAAGACCAGCTAGACCCCCCCCACCCCCCGTTCATGGTGGCGTTGGCTGAGGCGCTGCCGATCCTGGGTCAGTTCCCTCGTCGGTTCTGCTGATCCCGGTTCTGCTGATCCCGGTTCTGCTGATCCCGGGTCAGTTCCTGGTTGGTTCTGCTGATCCCAGGTCAGTTCCTCATTGGTTCTGCTGATCCCGGGTCAGTTCCTCATTGGTTCTGCTGATCCCAGGTCAGTTCCTCATTGGTTCTGCTGATCCCGGGTCAGTTCCTCATTGGTTCTGCTGATCCCGGGTCAGTTCCTGGTTGGTTCTGCTGATCCCAGGTCAGTTCCTCATTGGTTCTGCTGATCCCTGGTCAGTTCCTGGTGGGTTCTGCTGATCCCGGGTCAGTTCCTCGTGGGTTCCGCTGATGCCGGTTCAGTTCCTGGTCGGTTCTGCTGATCCCGGGTCGGTTCCTACGTCGGTTCTGCTGATCCCGGGTCAGTTCCTCGTGGGTTCCGCTGATGCCGGTTCAGTTCCTGGTCGGTTCTGCTGATCCCGGGTCAGTTCCTCTTCGGTTCCGCTGATCCCGGGTCAGTTCCTTGTCGGTTCTGCTGATCCTGGGTCAGTTCCTGGTGGGTTCTGCTGATCCCGGGTCAGTTCCTCTTCGGTTCCACTGATCCTGGGTCAGTTCCTGGTGGGTTCTGCTGATCCCGGGTCAGTTCCTGGTGGGTTCTGCTGATCCCGGGTCAGTTCCTGGTGGGTTCTGCTGATCCCAGGTCAGTTCCTGGTGGGTTCTGCTGATCCCAGGTCAGTTCCTGGTGGGTTCTGCTGCGTCTCTGTGAACTAACGGGTCGGGCTGGTTTTAGGGCGGCGCCATCACGGCCGGTTTGTTACAGCTGCGTAGAAGTTCCAGCAGATTTTGGTAGAATCTTCAACTGTTTGTATGGTCGTCTGTCTAAAACACAGATATAATGATGTCTCACCAATTTTAAAAACAAAAATAGCATATTTTATATTTATATTATAATGTGTATGCTTAATAAATAATTATTGTGACATTTATCTGTTTGTCCTGTGGTTTTTTTTTTTACATCAGTGGATGAAACGACGAAGAACATGAACAAGAACAACATGGAACGAATGAATGTGAGATTATGAGACTGAGGAGCGGAGGAAAAAAGACCACTCCTTCTCCTCCTTCTTCAATGTTAGATTGATTTAAAAAGTTAACAAAATGAGAAAAAAGTGAACAAAAATTAAAAAACATAAGCATCAAAATGAGTAAAAACAAAAATATGTGATAAAATTAGTGAAAAATGAACAAAATGAGACAAAATTGATTAAAAAATGAACAAAATAGGCAAGAAAATGGACAAAAACAAATAAGTAGCACAATTAAAAAAGAGGATAGATAGATAGATAGATAGATAGATAGATAGATAGATAGATAGATAGATAGATAGATAGATAGATAGATAGATAGATAGATAGATAATCTCTCTCTCCACTGTTTCTATATTTAATGTGTGTGTGTTGTTCCCTCCTCCTGCCTCCAGGGGGCAGTGTGTGTGTGTGTGTGTGTGTGTGTGTCATATTGCGCATGCTCCACAGCAGTTGAACCGGAACATAAACAGACCACATCCTCTTCCGGTCCGGCTGAACATGGCTGCTTCAGGAGCGGGGTCTCCCGGCCGGCTGGTCCAGTACGTGGTGGTCCGCTCGGACCTGGTCCACAGTCTGTCGTGGCCTCTGGGGGCCGTCATCACGCAGGCGTGTCACGCAGCCACCGCCGCCGTGCACGTGCACTACGCAGACCCGGACACGCAGCGGTACCTGTCCGACCTGGACTGTATGCACAAGGTGGTCCTGGGGGTAAGAGCCGGTCCGACCTGGACTGTATGCACAAGGTGGTCCTGGGGGTAAGAGCCGGTCCGACCTGTGGGAGCCGGTTCACAGGGTGGAGACCGGGTTTAGACTAGGTTTAGACTGGGTGTAGACCATGTTTAGACCGAATTTAGACCAGGTTTAGACCTGGTGGAGACCAGGTTTAGACCAGGTTTAGACTGGGTGTAGACCATGTTTAGACCGAATTTAGACCGGGTGTAGACCAGGTTTGGACTAGGTTTAGACCGGGTGTAGACCAGGTTTAGACCGGGTGTAGACCAGGTTTAGACCGGGTGTAGACCAGGTTTAGACCGGGTGTAGACCAGGTTTAGACCGAATTTAGACCAGGTTTAGACCGGGTGGAGACCAGGTTTAGACCGGGTGGAGACCAGGTTTAGACCAGGTTTAGACTGGGTGTAGACCATGTTTAGACCGAATTTAGACCGGGTGTAGACCAGGTTTGGACTAGGTTTAGACCAGGTGTAGACCAGGTTTAGACCGGGTGTAGACCAGGTTTAGACCGGGTGTAGACCAGGTTTTGGACCGGGTTTAGACTGGGTGTAGACCAGGCTTAGACCGGGTGTAGACCAGGTTTAGACTAGGTTTAGACCAGGTTTAGACTGGGTGTAGACCATGTTTAGACCGAATTTAGACCAGGTTTAGACCGGGTGTAGACCAGGTTTGGACTAGGTTTAGACCAGGTTTAGACCATGTGTAGACCAGGTTTAGACCGGGTGTAGACCAGGTTTAGACTGGGTGTAGACCAGGCTTAGACCGGATGTAGACCAGTTTTGGACCGGGTTTAGACTGGGTGTAGACCAGGTTTAGACCGGGTTTAGACCAGGTTTGGACCGGGTTTAGACTGGGTGTAGACCAGGTTTAGACCGCGTGTAGACCAGGTTTGGACGGGGTTTAGACAGAGTTTAGACTGGGTGTAGACCAGGTTCAGACTGGATGTAGACCAGGTTTGGACCAGGTTTAGACTGGGTGTAGACCAGGTTTAGACCAGGTTTGGACCGGGTTTAGACTGGGTGTAGACCAGGTTTAGACCGCGTGTAGACCAGGTTTAGACGGGGTTTAGACTGGGTGTAGACCAGGTTTAGACCGCGTGTAGACCAGGTTTAGACCAGGTTCAGACTGGATGTAGACCAGGTGTAGGCCAGGTTTGGACCAGGTTTAGACCAGGTTTAGACCAGTTTTAGACCGGGTTTAGACCGGGTTTAGACCAGGTTTAGACCGGGTTTAGACTGGGTTTAGACCAGTTTTAGACCGGGTTTAGACCAGTTTCAGACCGGGTTTAGACCAGTTTTAGACTGGGTTTAGACCAGGTTTAGACTGGGTTTAGACCAGGTTTAGACCGGGTTTAGACCAGGTTTAAACTGGGTTTAGCCCGGGTTTAGACCAGGTTTAGACTGGGTTTAGACCAGGTTTAGACCAGTTTTAGACCGGGTTTAGACCAGTTTCAGACCAGGTTTAAACCGGGTTTAGACCGGGTTTAGACTGGGTTTAGACCGGGTTTAGACTGGGTTTAGACCAGGTTTAGACCAGGTTTAGACCAGTTTTAGACCGGGTTTAGACCAGTTTCAGACCAGGTTTAAACCGGGTTTAGACCGGGTTTAGACTGGGTTTAGACCGGGTTTAGACTGGGTTTAGACCAGGTTTAAACCGGGTTTAGACCAGGTCTAACCCATAAAGGCCCAGTGCTGCTGTTGTGCTGAATTCTGCTCCCTGCTGAAAACTGCATCTCCATCCTGTAGTTGTTTTTTTTTTGTTGCAGTATCTGTTTTATTTATATTTTGTGTGATCTAAGATTTAATTTTTGAAAGTTTTATATACCTTACAGTTTGCACATTCTTTAATATTAAACAGATAAAAACACATAATTGTAATATCTACAGTATTATTAATTACTTGCTACACAGCTGTGATGGTGTTCAGAGGTTGACTAACCCATTCATTTCAGACCCCACAGTCAGAAAGGACACAAATGAATGAGCCGGGGTGGGCCGGGGTGGGCCGGGGTGGGCCGGGGGCGTTGGTCAGCTAATTGGGACAGGGTGAATGTGGTGCACCTTGTCCTCTTCATGGCTGGCTTAGGAAGGGGGAGTGGTTTTCAGCATAAAAATAAAAGCATTACAGCAGGGTATAGCCTTTAAAAAATAGATATTTATTATTCTGGCAGTCAAAACTATTAAAACTCAATGATTTGGTGAATTTTTACACAGTTCAACTTCTACATATAAAGCCAATAAAAATCAACTACCAGCCAACATACAAAAACTATTTGCCCATAGAGAGGGGGGCTGTAACCTGAGGGGATGTGGGAATTTCACAGGAAAGTGTGAAAAGTGTGTGTGTGTCAGTGTGTGGGGTCAGGCTTTGGAATGGGTTGGGGGTGGACCTCAAGCACTGTCCAAATATTCAGAAATTCAAAAAAATGTACAAAGAAATGTTATTTTCACAATATCTGGCTCAAGGAAGGGTGTGATCATGAACTGGATTTTCAGGTTGTTCTATTGTACGGTGTGTGTGTGTGTGTGTGTGTGTGTGTGTGTGTGTGTGTGTGTGTGTGTGTGTGTGTGTGTAAACATGGGGGTACAGATGTGTGTGTACAGCAGTAGACATAAGCTGGTGTGTATGTGACTGTATGTGTGTGTAGAAGTATATGCAGATAATCACAGTCTTATGTTTACAGGGTGGGGAAGCAAAATGTACAATATTTTGAGGCAGGGATTGAAAGACAGTGTATGACCAGTTAGTTTATTGAAAGTCATGAGAATTTATTTGCCACAAGAAAATGTCCATAATAGAAAATGTTTTTATTCTATGTGTCCTCCTTCTTTCTCAATAACTGCCTTCACACGCTTCCTGAAACTTGTGCAAGTGTTCCTCAAATATTGGGGTGACAACTTCTCCCATTCTTCTTTAATAGTATCTTTAAGAAAGTGGACATTGCTGTGTGATGTTCTATTGGTGCATGTTCTAAAACGCCCCAAACAGCAGAATCCAGAGGGTTTAGATCTGGGCTAGAAGGCGGACATAAACATGATTCCCAAAAATTGCTAAAGTTGGATTTGTTGCTGTTGTCAACAAGTGTTTTGGTGTTCTTGTGTAAGATTTTAACTTCAAATCCTATTTTTCTGCATTTCTAACGCTCTTGTTGTCTACCTCAAGTTCAATTGCCATTTTTCTCATGGATTTGGTTGGATCCTTTAGGATTTTGGATTTGAGAGCTTTAATAAAAGCTCTGGTACGTTTTTTGTTGCTTCCTCCACTTCCAGACTTTCTGGTAATAGTTTTGCTCATAGTCATTCTCTTCTTTCCATTATAAACAGTCTTTATGGACACTCCAACTGTTTCTGAAATCTCCTTTGGTGTGACGAGTGCATTCAGCAAATCACACACTCTGACGTTTGTTTTCCTGATTACTCATATGGGCAAAAGTTTCTGAAAAGGTATGGATAATAGTGTTAGGTATGATTATGACATCAGCATATGTTTGGGTTCAAAACAGTTGACGTAGTGCCTGCTGAGAAAAAACAACTACATGTTCCTTGTACATTTGGCTTCCCCACCCTGTATATGCAGTGGTTCAGCACTAACAGTCTGAGGACTGGAATCAGCGGTAGGACTGGATAAGCACTGGCTTCTTCCTACTCCCTTTCAGGCACAACAGTTGTTCTTTTTTTTTCTATTATTTGATTTTTTTTTTGTGTATTGTTTATCATTATTATTATTTTTATTTTGCTATTGTTTGATTTTTTTTATTTGTGTATTATTTATTATTATTTTTATTTTTGTTTCACGTTTTGTATTATGTCTGTGTCTGAAATAAACCAACCTAAACCTAAACCTAGATAAACTTATAAAACATAAACAGTAACTTTTTCAGTCAAATCTCTCATTAAATGACTGTTTCCATGGTAACTACGGAGCCTCTGTACATCCAAATGGGTCATATCTGATGACCATGAAAAGATGAAGAACCAGTTATTGACATGTATCGATAGGATTAACGGATCAGCAGTTATTTAACTTTTTATATTTATTTTATATATTTGTGTCTGTAACTGTTTAATGTACTGCTGCCCATCTTAGCCAGGACACTTTTGGAAAAGACATGTTTAATCTCAATTAGGTTTTCCTGGTGAAATAAAGGTAAATAATAAATAAATAATATCAGTAAATGATTTTGGTCACCAGTGGGTCTCTATGGGTTAAATAATAATTCATATTTACCAGTGTTGGTGTTAATCATTGACATATGCCAGAATGAAAAACAGTTTTTTGTAAAGTAATCCAATTTTTATGTCGTATATTGGAAAAAAAAAAGTTTTTTGCATAAAAAATATAGTTTGTTTATATTTCAAACATAGCATTTAAAGGGTTACAGGGTGGGGAATCCAAATGTACACTGAACATTTAGTTGTTTTTTCTCAGCAGGCACTACATCAATTGTTTTGAACCCAAACATATACTGATGTCATAATCATACCTAACACTATTATCCATACCTTTTCAGAAACTTTTGCCCATATGAGTAATCAGGAAAGCAAACGTCAAAGAGTGTGTGATTTGCTGAATGCACGAGATTTCAAAAATAGTTGGAGTGTCCATAAAGACTGTTTCTAATGGAAAGAAGAGAATGACTATGAGCAAAACTATTACCAGAAAGTCTGGAAGATACTATTAAAGAAGAATGGGAGAAGTTGTCACCCCAATATTTGAGGAACACTTGCACAAGTTTCAGGAAGCGTGTGAAGGCAGTTATTGAGAAAGAAGGAGGACACATAGAATAAAAACATTTTCTATTATGGACATTTTCTTGTGGCAAATAAATTCTCATGACTTTCAATAAACTAATTGGTCATACACTGTCTTTCAATCCCTGCCTCAAAATATTGTACATTTTGCTTCCCCACCCTGTAAACATATGACAGTTCTTGAGTATCTGGTGTTTTTGTGTACAGCTTAAGTTAATAAAATACAAATCATTTAAAAGCTTAAAAACAAATTCTATGTCAAACCTTCTGACATGACTTCAGCGCTGTGCAGATGACACTCTTCTGGAGGTTAAAGGGCTTCTATGGGTCAGATACCAGAGGGTTAAACGTGCGTCTGTGTTTTCAGGCTCCAGATGAAGCTGCTCTGTCCGGTTTATCCCAGACCCTGACTCAGGCCGGCGTGGCCCATAAACTGTGGATCGAACAGCCGGAGAACATCCCCACCTGCCTGGCCCTGAAGCCCTACCCCAAAGACGCCGTCCAACCGCTGCTGCGAAAGTTCAAGCTCTTCAAATGACCCCGGGGGCTACGGACGAACGGGTTGGACATACGGGGGGGGGGGCAGACGCCTGGAGGTAACAGCCATGAGGAAGACGAGGTGTGATGGGCGTCAGAAAACGAAGACTGTTGGACACTACAGCATGTAATGGAACGAAACAGACGCTGCAAATCCTGTAAGAACGTCAGGGTTTTGAGAAAATAAAACAGGAGACGAGGATACATGTGTCTGTAAAAAGAAAAACATACAAGATAAGTTTGAATTGTTGCCAAAAAAATCTGAAGTCTGAAGTTTTAATTCTAATTCTGGGACATTCGTTCACTGTTAAAATAGAAATCCTGCTGGACTGGAGGTGTGGTGCACTTTCTTTGACCACTCCCCCTTTACGTCATCAGCCTAATCTGAATAAATGACCCTGAACTGTGGGGTGTGATGGAAACGCAAAGCACACCGATGACCAGGAATTCTTTTACCCAGGTAAATAAGTTCCTGGTAATAAAAGTTCCTGGTATTTTGATGGAAAAGGGTCTAATGACTTAAATTCCGTGGAATGTGTTGTTTTAAAGCTGAACTCTGTCACATTATCGTCTGCGTTGTCATTTCCTGAACAGGTGAATGAACCGGTGGGTTTACACTTGGACTGTTCACGGTTTATTTTACTTAAATGAATAAAGTCAAATTGGAGAGAGAACTGTTTTTTCGTGATTAGTTGTGTTCAGTTTGGTGAATGTTTTTATAGTGACTGAAAAATTAACAACCAACAGCGTTTCATAGACTGTTCTTTTTCTCGTTTTGTTTTGTTTTGTTTTTTACAGTATATTGTATTTTCTGTTATTTTTAACACTTTACAGGGTTTCTGCGGGTCATTAAAAAACATTAAAAGTCATTAAATAGATTTTGCACCAATTGAGGCCTTAAATGGCATCAAAAAGTATTAAATTCAATCTCCAGAGGCATTAAAAAATTAAATACACTTGATGGAAAAAAGCATTGTTATTCATTATTTATTTTGATTATATTAAGCAGGGGTGTCAAACTCATTTTAGTTCAGGGGCCGCAGTTGGACATGGGCATTAAATCTGTTTAAAGTGGCATTAAAAAGTATTAAAGTAGGTCTTTGGATACCTGCAGAAACCCAGCTTTAGCTCTAGTATCAGTGCAGTCTGTTCTAACAGTTGTACAGTCGTCCATTTGACCCTAAAACTTGACTCTTCCACCATTGAAATGATGGTGAATTAAAAAGGCAATATTCTCCAAACCACATGGGGGCAGTCTTTATAGACCCTGAGCAATACAATGAAAAAAGGATCATAGTTTTAGAACTTGGACTGCTCTGTGATCTCAGAAAGTTAACCTCCTAAGACCCAGCTATGGGCCAAGAGTTTCACAGCTTTATTAAAACAAAACAAAAACAAAAAAAAAACTGTCCACTGCAAAGGATATTCCATAAAATAAAAAAAGCATCTGAAAAAGCTGTTGCATCATGATGTTTCCCATATAGGCAAATATTTAATATTAAAAAAGCTGAAACTTGTACTTTCCTGGGTCTCAGGAGGTTAAATATCTTTATAATAAAGCCATATAAAAAAGAAAAAAAAAATTCAAAATGCATTTCAACTTTAGCCTAATTTTAAGAAATAAAATCAATCTAAAAAAAAAGTCTAGATACTTTTTTTTCCATACGAACAAAAAAAAAAATCAATGAAAAAAAAAAAGGATCATCTTAGTTTTAGAATTTGGATTGCTCTGTGATCTTATGAAGTTAAATATCTTCTCAATAAAACCATATTTAAATAAAATAAAATAAAATAAAATGCTTTTCAATATTAGCCTAATTTTGAGTAATACAATCAATCCAAATAAAATCTAGATACTTTTTTCATATATTTTTTTTTTTTTTTTTTTTTTTTTCATTTTAAAAAAAGTATCTTCTTAGTTTTGGAATTTGGACTTCTCTGTGATCCCATAAAGTTAAATATCTTCTTAATAAAACCATATTTAAAAAAGAAAGAAAGAAAACTCAAAATGCTTTTCAATTTAGCCAAATTTTGAGAAATAAAATCAATCTAAAAAAAAAAATCTAGATACCTTTTTTCATATGAGCAAAAAATATATATATTTATTTTTTCAATTAAAAAAAAGGATCTTCTTAGTTTTGGAATTTGGACTTCTCTGTGATTCCATAAAGTTAAATATCTTCTAAATAAAACCATATTTAAAAAGAAAAAAAAAAGCTCAAAATGCATTTAAATTTTAGCCTAATTTTGAAAAATAAAATCAATCTAAAAACAATCAACTTTTTTTTCATAATTCATGCATGAAAGGGTGAAACTCCATCATTTTGGATAAAACAGAACAAAAATGATCAAACACAGCTTATCTGAACCTTTTTGTCAATTTTCCAGTGAAATAACTGGAAAATAGTTGAGTTTTTATGAAGTGAAAAGCCACAGTTGGACTAAAACTGAAGATTAAAACATCTAAAAGTACCTTTGTCCAGTTTTTATATTTTCATTTGCACTTACAAACCTCCAAAAAAATATGAATCATCTGTTTTCACTCAAACGGACACTTTAAATGATGATAATCTCTTAGTGCTGATCAAAGTAATGAATTAACACGGAAGTTTTTGGGGGTTTTTTTTCAGATTTTCCAAGTATTTGGTCAAAATGTGTGAATGATTTGGATGAAAATCAAACTAGTATCAGGTATTTTGTAGGTTTGAGGTCATGTATGTGTTTATTTATTTATGTCATTCAACCTGTGACATAGATAGAAAGAAGGTAAGAAAATGGACAAAAATGAACACAAATAAGTAGCACAATGAATAAACTGATAGTATTAACATTTTGTTGCTATAGGTAGATGATGGAAAAAGAATGTCAGACTGATTAAAAAAGTAAACAAAATAAGGAAAAAAGTGACCAAAAATGGACAAACGTAAGCATCAAAATGAACGAAGACAAAGAATAAACAGCAAAATTATTGAAAAAAATTTCAAAATTTGGCAAAATTAATAAAAACTGAACCTTCTGTTGCTAGATAATGGCAAAAAATGTCAAACTGATTAAAAAAAGTTAAAAAAAAAAAAAAAAAAAAATTAGGAATAAATTGGCCAAAAATAGACAACATCAAAATGAGTGAAGACAAAAAATAAGCAGCAAAATTAGTGGAAAAATGAACAAAATAGGCAAGAAAATGGACCAAAATGAACACAAATAAGTAGCACAATGAACACATTGATAATATTAACATTTTGTAGCTCAAGATAGATAGATGGATAATGGGAAAAAATGTTAGATTGATTTAAAAAAGTTAACAAAATGAGAAAAAAAAAAGTGACCAAAAATAGACAAACATGAGCATCAAAATGAATAAAAACAAAAAATATGCGACAAAATTTGTGAAAATGAACAAAACAGACAAGAAAATGGACAAAAACAAACAAATAAGTAGCACAATGAACAAAGAGGATAGATAGATAGATAGATAGATAGATAGATAGATAGATAGATAGATAGATAGATAGATAGATAGATAGATAGATAGATAGATAGATAGATAGATAGATAGATAGATAGATAGATAGATAGATAGATAGATACTTTATTCATCTCAGGGAAATTTACAGAATAATGAAATTATGATTCATAGGATGGAAACAAAACATTTAACAAAGAAAACAAGATGGAAGATACTGTAATAAATAAATAAATGAATATATAGGAGGAGAAGAAATGACTGAAATGTAAACATGCATTTTTTTTAAATAATATGTCTTATATTGTTTTCATGTTATTATATTTTACATAAATGGATGTAGGCTGTTCATGTTAAGTTTGTGAAATTCAGTTCTTGTGATGGAAGATGATGGTACACATGAATAAAATGCAGCCCACATGACCCACAGGACAGTTTAAAGCTCATCCATACCTACCCCAGGTGACAGTTTGTTTGTGTGTATATATGTATACCAGTCTGTTTTCACTCCCTCCACCTGTAACACTGCTGACCTTTCCCACATTTCCAAGCGTCCGTTTGCCGTTTCACCTGGTTTGGCGAGGGGCCCAGTGTGACCTGACCATGTTTCTGTCATGTAGTGATAAACAGCTGAACTCTGCCACCCCACACACTACACATGTTCAGGAGGAACCGGTTCATCTGAAGAGGACAGGGAGCATTCAGGGCAAACCGGGTTCAGATCAGTTCAGTTTGGATCAGTTCAGTTTGGATCAGTTCAGTTCGGTTCAGATCAGTTCAGTTTGGATCAGTTCAGTTTGGATCAGTTCAGTTTGGATCAGTTCAGTTTGGATCAGTTCAGTTCAGTTTGGATCAGTTCAGTTTGGATCAGTTCAGTTTGGATCAGTTCAGTTTGGTTTATTTCAGTTTGATTCAGTTCTGTTTGGTTCAGATCAGTTCGACTCAGTTTGGATCAACTCAGTTCAGTTTGGTTTAGTTCAGTTTGATTCAGTTTGGTTCGGTTCAGCTCAGTTCAGTTCTGTTTGGTTCAGTTCGGTTCGGTTCAGCTCAGTTCAGTTTGGTTCAGTTCAGTTCAGTTCAGTTTGGTTCAGTTCAGTTCAGTTTAGTTCGGTTCAGTTCAGTTCGGTTCAGTTCAGTTCGGTTCAGATCAGTTCAGTTCGGTTCAGATAAGTTCAGTTTGGATCAGTTCAGTTTGGATCAGTTCAGTTCGGTTCAGATCAGTTCAGTTTGGATCAGTTCAGTTTGGATCAGTTCAGTTTGGATCAGATCAGTTCAGTTTGGATCAGTTCAGTTTGGATCAGTTCAGTTTGGATCAGATCAGTTCAGTTTGGTTTATTTCAGTTTGATTCAGTTCTGTTTGGTTCAGATCAGTTCGGCTCAGTTTGGATCAACTCAGTTCAGTTTGGTTTAGTTCAGTTTGATTCAGTTTGGTTCGGTTCAGTTCAGTTCTGTTTGGTTCAGTTCGGTTCGGTTCAGCTCAGTTCAGTTTGGTTCAGTTCAGTTCAGTTCAGTTTGGTTCAGTTCAGTTCAGTTTAGTTCGGTTCAGTTCAGTTCGGTTCAGTTCAGTTCGGTTCAGATCAGTTCAGTTCGGTTCAGATCAGTTCAGTTTGGTTTAGTTCAGTTTGATTCAGTTCTGTTTGGTTCAGTTCGGTTCGGTTCAGTTTGATTCAGTTCTGTTTGGTTCAGTTCAGTTCGGTTCAGTTTGGATCAACTCAGTTCAGTTTGGTTTAGTTCAGTTTGGTTCGGTTCAGCTCAGTTCAGTTCTGTTTGGTTCAGTTCGGTTCGGTTCAGCTCAGTTCAGTTTGGTTCAGTTCAGTTCAGTTTGGTTCAGTTCGGTTCGGTTCAGTTCAGTTCGGTTCAGTTCAGTTCAGTTCAGTTTGGTTCAGTTCAGTTTAATTCAGTTCTGTTTGGTTTAGTTCGGTTCAGTTCAGTTCAGTTTGGTTCAGTTTGGTTCAGTTCAGTTCAGTTTGGTTCAGATCAGTTCAGTTTAGTTCGGTTCAGTTCAGTTCAGTTTGGTTCAGTTCAGTTCTGTTTGGTTCAGTTCAGTTTGGTTCAGTTCAGTTCAGTTTGGTTTAGTTCAGTTTGATTCAGTTCTGTTTGGTTCAGTTCAGTTTGGTTCAGTTTGGATCAACTCAGTTCAGTTTGGTTTAGTTCAGTTTGATTCAGTTCTGTTTGGTTCAGTTGGTTCAGTTCAGATCAGTTCAGTTTGGATCAGTTCAGTTTGGATCAGTTCAGTTTGGTTCAGATCAGTTCAGTTTGGTTCAGTTCAGTTTGGATCAGTTCAGTTTGGTTCAGTTCAGTTTGGATCAGTTCGGTTCGGTTCAGATCAGTTCGGTTCAGTTTGGTTCAGTTCAGATCAAATCAGTTTGGTTCAGTTTGGATCAGTTCAGTTTAGTTCAGTTTGATTCAGTTCTGTTTTGTTCAGTTCAGTTTGGTTCAGATCAGTTCAGTTTGGTTTAGTTCAGTTTGATTCAGTTCTGTTTGGTTCAGATCAGTTCAGTTCAGTTTGGATCAGTTCGGTTCGGTTCAGATCAGTTCGGTTCAGTTTGGTTCAGTTCAGATCAAATCAGTTTGGTTCAGTTTGGATCAGTTCAGTTTACTTCAGTTTGATTCAGTTCTGTTTTGTTCAGTTCAGTTTGGTTCAGATCAGTTCAGTTTGGTTTAGTTCAGTTTGATTCAGTTCTGTTTGGTTCAGATCAGTTCAGTTCAGTTTGGATCAACTCAGTTCAGTTTGGTTCAGTTCAGTTTGATTCAGTTCAGTTCGGTTCAGCTCAGTTCAGTTCTGTTTGGTTCAGTTCGGTTCGGTTCAGCTCAGTTCAGTTTGGTTCAGTTCAGTTCAGTTTGGTTCAGTTCAGTTTAGTTCAGCTCAGTTCGGTTCAGTTCAGTTCAGTTCAGTTCAGATCAGTTCAGTTCAGTTCAGATCAGTTCAGTTTGGTTTAGTTCAGTTTGATTCAGTTCTGTTTGGTTCAGTTCGGTTCGGTTCAGTTTGATTCAGTTCTGTTTGGTTCAGTTCAGTTCGGTTCAGTTTGGATCAACTCAGTTCAGTTTGGTTTAGTTCAGTTTGATTCAGTTCTGTTTGGTTCAGTTCGGTCCAGTTCAGCTCAGTTCAGTTCAGTTTGGTTCAGTTCAGTTTGGTTCAGTTCAGTTTGGTTCAGTTCGGTTCAGTTTAGTTCGGTTCAGTTTGGTTCAGTTCGGTTCAGTTCAGTTCAGTTCAGTTCAGTTTGGTTCAGTTTGGTTCAGTTCAGTTCAGTTTGGTTCGGTTCAGTTCAGTTCAGTTTGGTTCAGTTCAGTTTGGTTCAGTTCGGTTCAGTTTAGTTCGGTTCGGTTCAGTTCGGTTCAGTTCAGTTCAGTTCAGTTTGGTTCAGTTTGGTTCAGTTCAGTTCAGTTTGGTTCAGATCAGTTCAGTTAGTTCGGTTCAGTTCAGTTCAGTTTGGTTCAGTTCACTTGCCTGCGCTGGATGATTGTATCCTCGACTGTTTTTATTCAACACAGTAGTGTTTATCTGTGATGTGTTCTCAGAACTGCTCATCAGCTCTTATCTGTCATCTGTTTTTTATCGTAACACCTCAGTAAAGATTTAAAGCAGAGTCCTCTTCATATGTGTGTCTGTCAAGAATAATGTCTCATATATTCTGTTCATAGTTTCCTTTAATTACTCCCTTTAGTATTTTATGTTTTTATTGAGTCCTGCAAATTTATTATCTTATCTTATCTTATCTTATCTAAAATAGTGAGATAATTTACCTTTATCAGAAATGCTGGCAGATTTATTTATTGTGCATTTATTGTCTATTTATTGCTTTTTCATGGATACATACATTTCATAGTTGGACACATTTCCATGTTATTTGGGTGAAATAATCCCACTCAGTTTTACAATAATTCCTACATGAAGGGGTTAATAATCTAATAACATTTTATATAATATATAGACCAGAGGGAAATAATAAGAATGTCAGATTTGTCATTCCACCACTGCTGGAATTTTACTTATTTAACGCAATCATGAGAAATTATTGTTGCACTCAGAGGATAATCAGGCTTAATGATGGGTGTACGTTAATGTCTATTCCGTTTACTGACAGCTGTTGTTGCTGTTGTGTATAAAATGTCTGGGAGTCGAGCCAACTGTGCATACAGTGGCAGGAAATTAATTGTTGGGATTCTGCATTTATAAACCAACTGTAGTTCATATAGAATATATTTATTGTATTTAGTGGGACTCATCTTTACACCCTTTTAGATGAGCCATAAGGAAGCATTTACTCATAAAACAAACAATAAACCAAGTTCATGAGTCACAGCTTTGAAACTACAAACTCTACAGGAATGTTTTGACCAATTAAGTCATTACAAATAATATAATAATGGACCTTTAACCCTTAAAAACCCAAACAGCCACTGGCGACACAAACCTACTACTGATGTAAACTGTTAAATACCTGTTGATCCTTTAATTCTTTTGTGATTTTTTTTGTGATTTAGTGATTTATTCCGAACATGCAATGAAATTTAACATATATGCGAACGAGCAAAACATACATAATAATACAAATATCAACAATCAGAACAATCTTAGACAGAAGAACAGTGCAATAGTTCCAATTACATGATCAAAAAGGGGGTGGGAAGAAGTGCAACTTATTTAATCCCACCCCCTCTCCCTAAAATATTATTAATAATATATATGTCCCTCTTCCATATACACATACATACGTACATACGTTTATACATATATCCACAACATACAAATACACATATAATCTTTTAACAGTGCGTTTCTTAGTTGTTCTGGTGAATAAATAAACAAAAAATAATAAATAACTCAAATAAATAAATAAATATATACATAAACAACAGTGAACATATGGTGACAATTCTATCAATACATGTAAACTATTGGTGTAAAATACATTTCTTCATCTTTTCATGGTCATCAGATTTGACCCATTTGGATGTTCAGAGGCTCTGTAGTTACCATGGAAACACCGTCATCTTCTAAAACATTGATTCATCATTAAAACTCATGGAGTTGGATCAATGACAGTGGATAAAATGAACAAAAGTGAATTAAAAAAACCTAGAAAATAATAAATAATGTGGGAAAAAAACAGGCAAAAAATGTGCTAAAACAAGTGAAAAAGCTTAAAATGAGCAAAAACAGCCAAATTAATGAATAAAATGAATAATAAATAAACTAAATAATACGTAAGATGAACAAAATAAGACATAAACTAAAATAACTTGAAGGAAAACAAATGAATGAAGGGTAATAAAATAATAAAACCTTGAAACATTCATTCACCAGTAAAACCCATGGAGTTGGATCAATGACAGTGGATGGACACACTGGGTTTGTGTTCAGTTAATGATAGTTTTTAGTAAAACAAAACAAAACAAAAAAAGTCACTAAGGAAAGGTTAAATGTAGAAAAAATATCATTTGGAAGTTGCAACAATCAATACAATGTACAAAATGATGAACAAATCAAACAAAATTATCAAGAAAATGAACATGTTAAAGAAAATAAACTAAATTACTGACAAAATAAACCACAAAACAATGTGCAAAATTAACAAAAAACGGACTAAATAATCAACAAAAGTATCAAAAAAACAAAAAACCAATAAACAAATGTCCTACAACAATGATTCACCAGTAAAACCCATGGAGTTGGATCAATGACAGTGGATGGACACACTGGGTTTACATTCACTTAGATACACTCACATACACTCACATACACTCACCTTTGCTGAAAAAGTCACTTTTTTGACATTTTTTTCTGTTTTAATATAATTTCCTTTGAAGTTACTCAAAGGTTTTATGAATATCTACATGATACGGGAGTTAAATATCGGAAAAAACATGATTTACACCAAAAAATGCAAAATACACAGGATAAAATTATGAAAGAAATTGGTGATAAATCAGATAAGAAGGGTAGTAAAATTCATTTGGGAACTGCCACAAAAGTAGCACAGGGGCTTTTAGGGTTACAGAGTATTTCCAGAGGATCCACCCACACACCTGACATGTGACTTCATCACAAAAATCACAGTGAAATGTTCATAAAGAGACATGTTTTCGGATGTTTAACAGACTAGACTGTGGTCACTGCAGTACTTCCACTAAATTTTTCTTTTCCTGCATTAAAATGGCAGTTATGTAGGATTTAATGGGAAACTGAAAGCACATGAGCGGTAAACATTAGAGAGCAGCGACGGTGTGTTTATGAACTGCAATATATGTAATGGTGGAGTTCAGATTAGTGTCCAAAACAGTTGAATTCTGGGAAAACTGGGCAGGCGCCAACATGTACGGCTGTGATTAAAGGTTTACATAGGCTCACTGTGGACCTGAATGTTACAGCGTTTTGGGTTTTCAGTGATTTCTCTCTCTTCTGGTCTTTTTTTGATGCAGATTTTTTCCCCCCACAGTGTATGTTTTTTTAATTTAAATTTTACAGATAAGATACAAAATATTAATAACATAGCTTCTTCTCTCTTACATGATATAAAAACAGTAAGTAATCTATTACAGCAAGTACATTGTGTACAGTGAAATAAAATAAGTTTTAAATGAAGGAATTATCTTGACAGAATGGATGGGATGGAAAATAAATACATACATACATGGATGGATGGATGGATGGATGGATGGATGGATGGATGGATGGATGGATGATGGGATTTATGGATGGATGGATGGATGGATGATGGGATCTATGGATGGATGAATGGATGATGGGATCTATGGATGGATGGATGGATGGATGGATGGATGGATGATGGGATCTATGGATGGATGGAAGGATGGATGATGGGATTTATGGATAGATGGATGGATGATGGGATCTATGGATGGATGGATGGATGATGGGATCTATGGATGGATGGAAGGATGGATGGATGATGGGATCTATGGATGGATGGATGGATGATGGATGGATGGATGGATGGATGGATGGATGGATGGATGGACGGATGGATGATGGGATCTATGGATGGATGGAAGGATGGATGATGGGATCTATGGATGGATGGATGGATGGATGGATGGATGGATGGATGGATGGATGGATGGATGGATGATGGGATCTATGGATGGATGGATGGATGGATGGATGGATGGATGGATGGATGGATGGATGGATGGATGATGGGATCTATGGATGGATGGAAGGATGGATGGATGGATGGATGGATGATGGGATCTATGGATGGATGGATGGATGGATGGATGGATGATGGGATCTATGGATGGATGGATGGATGGATGGATGGATGGATGGATGGTGGGATCTATGGATGGATGGAAGGATGGATGATGGGATCTATGGATGGATGGATGGATGATGGGATCTATGGATGGATGGAAGGATGGATGATGGGATCTATGGATGGATGGATGGATGGAAGGATGGATGATGGGATCTATGGATGGATGGATGATCTTATTTAAATGTATTTACACACCAGTATAATACTATTTATGGCTATTGTATCCCATTGGTGCGACTGGATCTTCTTAAATCTTCCATATTAAACTTTTAAATAGCTGGTTATTTATTTATTTATTTATTTATTTATTTATTTATTTATTTAACCGTTCATCAAGTCTTTGGCAGAATAATACTGTGAGGATATTCATTACAAGTAAAATACCGCCAGAATAAAAGTAGGGAAACTTTTCCAACTTTGAGTCTCTAACAAACATAAATTCAGTCCAAATACTGGTTGGCTGTAGATTCACAGATACAGTCTTGGATTAAAATATGAAACTGTGAGAATTAATGAGAGAATGAATTTGACTCAAAAGGAATGTTTGTGTCAGAGCAAAAACACTGTCTGTACATTACACTACATTCACTTTACAGGTTCTTTCTACTTGAATATTTATAAATCCATTGGATAAATAGACATAAGCCAGTACATATGTGGAATAACACTTTATCATGAACAGCGAAAGCATCAGCTAACCAGCACTTTTGTTATTTGTTTTCCAGGTCATTTTATTAAAGTATCAATGATTTAGAACATTTAATTTCTGAGGTAGATAGTTTGTAATAAATTGTTCATACTTTTTTTGCTAGAATATTTATCTCTTTTACGTATGGGTTCATTTTAAACGTTATACTACTCACTCAGTCTGAGTTGCTTTTAACAATGCATTCCATATTATAACCATGTATAATACTTTTATCGTAGCTGTAGTGCTTAGTGGTATGTTCTGTTTTAATAATGTTCGCTCTTATTATGAGATGTTACGGAAAGCAATTTTACATTTTATACTGCTTTGAAGTCATTCTAGAAATGTTGTGATTTTTACAATTGTTAACTCTGACTTTTATACAGATTCTACACTTGTTAAACACCAGCATCTTTATATTTGTTATTGAAGATAGTGTGTGTGCATGTGTGTCCTTTTTACATTTATAACCCTTTTTATTATTTTTTTAATGCTCATTATACTCTATGGACTGTAACTATTTACAAGTCTGATACAAATATACGCATAAATAAATAAATAGATAGATAGATAGATAGATAGATAGATAGATAGATAGATAGATAGATAGATAGATAGATAGATAGATAGATAGATAGATAGATAGATAGATAGATAGATAGATAGATAGATAGATAGATAGATAGAAGTAGCACAATGAATAAACTGATAATATTAACATTTTGTTGCTATAGGTAGATAGATGATGGAAAAAGAATGTCAGACTGATTAAAAAAGTAAACAAAATAAGGAAAAAAGTGAAAAAAAATGGACAAACCTAAGCATCAAAATGAGCAAAGACAAAAAATAAACAGCGAAATTATTGAAAAAAAAAAAAAATTAGGCAAAATTAATAAAAACTGAACCTTCTGTTGCTAGATAATAGCAAAAAAAAAAAAAGCCAAACTGATTAAAAAAAAAAAAAAGGAATAAATTGGCCAAAAATGGACAAACATGAACATCAAAATGAGTGAAGACAAAAAATATGCAGCAAAATTAGTAGAAAAATGAACAAAATAGGCAAGAAAATGGACAAAAATTAACACAAATAAGTAGCACAATGAACAAATTGATAATATTAACATTTTGTAGCTAAAGAAAGATAGATAGATAGATAGATAGATAGATAGATAGATAGATAGATAGATAGATAGATAGATAGATAGATAGATAGATAGATAGATAGATAGATAGATAGATAGATAGATAGATAGATAGATAGATGAGCTAAAACTTCTGACAACTGAAAAACTTGTTTATTATTATTTTTATTTTCTTGGAAATTCACAAAAACTAGGTTCTTAGGCTTTTGTTTTATTTATATTTGACTGACAAACATGAATTTCAAAGTCTTTATAAGTTTGTTTATGCTAAAAATGTCTAATAAAATTTAATAAAAAAATAAATTTATTACAAAACCCTCCTGTGTCCATATTATACTCTCTACACATGGTGGTATGTTGTGTAAAATGTTAAAAGACAGATGTGTGTTTTCTTAATGAGGTCAATCAACAGTCGAGTCTTTATATCAATAAACCTGAAACCTCCTGCCCACTGCCCCCCACCACCACCCCTCGTGAACGCGCCTCGGCGGCCCGTGCACACGCAGCCCTGTTTGTTTGTGTTGAGAGATTGGAAATGGCGGAGAGCAGAGACCAAAGCGATAACTTGGCTTTGAAAACACGAGTGCGCCGTCATTGAAAGACAGAAACCACCCTCAAGTGTTTCCCGGAGTGACTTGAGATTTGCTTCTGCCGTTGGGATATACGTCGGACTCAGCGAAAAGGGATTTTTTGGAAGAAGGTTTGGATTTAGCAAGCTGGTTGCTAGCTAAGCTAACCGTGCTAACAGCCTGGCGTTAGCTAGCTTGAAGTCGTGTGTGATTTTAAACACGCAGGCTTGTTTGTCAACATTAAGCTGACGTTAAATTGCTAGCGAGCCAGCTAACCTGCAACTTTTGCCCTGTTTCCGAGCTACCGTGGGCGGGTTTGTGTGATGAGCACCACAGCTGACCGCAAAAATCTCAAATCTAAAGTAAGACTGGATAAAAAAGTCAAACATCTGACTGTCCTGTAAGTTAAGCTGGTTAGCTGAGTTTGCTAACTGGCTTGTTTTACGCAGATCCTAAACTGCGGTTTGCATTGGAATTAATCATCCAGCGTGACAATTTGCAGCAGGACCTCTCTGACGGGATCATTATTTACAAGTTAAACGGACGACAACACAGGTAAGCTAACAGAGAAACAACCGCCTTAAATGCATGACAACATGTCATCCTGACAAACCAGTGGAGGATCTGCTCTGGGGCCTCCAAACACGCCTGACTCATTGTTGATTTTTCCCACTTACTATGAATACCATTCACCCGAACCATCTCCTTTAAACTGAATACATAACATGCACTGCTTGTTAGGACATTTTGCTCCTTTGCCACCTGCAAAGAAAGATACCAGGCTGTCTTATGTAACAGTCAGAACGGCCTCAGGTGTCGCTGCAATTTATCTCATTTTTTTAAAAATTATTATTAATTCTAGAAATTAAATCAGAAAGAAGTACCACTGAAAGAAAACAGCTTTTTTACTAGAGCGACCGGGTTGCAGACGATGCACATAACAGTTGATTAGAAAAGATAGAATGAATTACAGTCAGAAATTGTCAGTAAATGCTTCAGAACTCGTCTGGCATCAAACAGGTGAAATAAATGTTTAAACTCCATCTACAGCCAGACATAACTGACCTCAATTTGATCTAAAATTACTTTAAAATCTTGTAGAGAATTCTACTTATTAAGACTCAAATAAAATGCATCAGATATACCTGTTTGTAACACATAAACTGAAGTAATATCACTATCAATTTACATGTACAGACAGGGTTTTTAAATAATTTTCTGTATACAGTTCTGTGTGAAAGTCTTAAAACACCATTAGGTCTGAAGGTTTACCATGATAAAATAACAATTACATATGCATTTGTGTCTTTAGACCCAGATGCAACTGGAATATACAGGAACTACTAAAATGTCCAGAAAAAAATCAGGAAAGAACAGTGTCAGTAGACCAAAGTGTCAGGTATTTAGTGTGACCTCCTTGTTACCAGAGTTTCATTCAACACGTCAAACATTTCTTATTGTTTTTATGACTTTTTGTCATGTGAGCAGAGGTCACACTTAATACTGAGTGTAGCTCGTAGAAGTCGGTCAGCTCTGATTTTGTGCACAAACATGTGCTTAACACACACAAACAGTTCCTGTATTTTCTTGTTATGTATGTCATATGTATGCTGCAGCCCTGTCAAAACAACAAAGCTTGCAGATTACTGTATAGAAAACTTTGTCGTTGGGTTTAAGGATAATATGCTTTATACAAGAAATACAGTTTGGAGCTTCTCAAGACAAATGCTTTGCAACACAGGGATAAAAAGCCACAGTCACTGTTATGTAAAATTGAAACTGAAACAAAATTCATCAGCAAAAATCAAGATTGAATTGGAACATGTACAGTAAGATGAAAAGTTAAGTCCACTGAATAAAATCAAGTAAAGTCGATCACTGAATATTGTTAGTAGAAAGGGTAAAACTCTGTAATATGTTTGAAATGTATTGAAGAATACTCATTAATGTCCTTTCACTCTAATTAACTTTATTTGCCAGTTTGGTCAAACCTTTTTTTTTTGTAGATAAGGTCAAGTATGACTATATAGACCTGCAAAATTCTGCTTATATGGACCAAAAATTGCTTGTAACACTAACAATTTATAAGGTTTTAGTAGTTTACAGATTGTACTCTCTTTATTTGCCAGTGTGTTGTTACTTCAATCTTCTTATGTGACAGATCTCTGTTGCATTTAGTGACTAGTTCATCTTCTCTGCTTCCTAACTAACTAGTTTTGCACTAGATTGTTAGCCTACTAATCATTGTACATTTACTTAAGGTCAGCTTTTTCATAAATACATGTTTGTTGATATTATATATGTACTGCTGGCAGGGAATCACTGATTTATTTAAGTAATTGTTTCCTGTGGTCCTGGGGTTATTTTAGAAGCTTTTCCAATGAAGAAACTTATGTTTGTCTTAAATCCTTATAGATGTAAATATAGTAAATCTTGTGAATTAAAGGTGGTTAGTCTTGAAATCTGTTCATTAACTTGATCTTCAAATGTAAATATCACTCATAAGTCTCGCTTAGTTAACCAAATGTTATAAAATATGATGTAGTTGAGATAATAGTTTTTAGTCTACAGTATTATCCACCGCTAATTTAGATTCCTTTGCATGAGAAAAAGCTAAAAAATGCTCTTAACATGCCAAAGTTACAGAGGGCTTATTGCTTGTTACCCAAACTTGTAAATCCCAGTGAGTAGCCTTGAATAAGACAGAATTATGACCTACTTAATGATTTACTCAGAACAGCATTACTCAAAATAAAACCCCACTCTGCAGTGAGGTAAAGTTAAAAAGATTTCCCAGTCAGTTTTGACATTGTGTCTTTGTGTATGGGAGGTGCTGTAGGGTATCAGTAAGGCTGCTAAAGGGGTAGAATGAATAATGGATTTAGCCTTAAAAAGTGTAGCTTTTTAGATGTAAAAATGTCTGATCTAAAGGGTAAAAATGAATGTTTTTGTGGTGGGAGAGAGACGGCAAGAAATCAGATTTACTTCACTGGGAAATGAGACCATCCTCATGTTTTTCCTGTGGTTTATGTAATAAATTCTGATGCAAGTAAATGTAAAGCAAAAGTGACAGCTCAGGCTAATTTAATGTTTAGTATAAACTCAAAGTCACACATTTCTTTTAGGTTTATCAGGGCTGGATAGTCATAATTTCTATTCTAGACATGTTGATTTTGGCTTTTATCATGTGAGTTTGAATCACCTGCTATAACTTGATCAGCAGCAAATCCCAGAATAGAATAGAATAGAATAGATCTTTATTGTCACTGCTACAGCAACAATGATAATCAGTTGAATCTCTGTTTCTTGTTTAGCTGGAAAAATACTTAAAGCAGCGTGTGACTTTCATCACACATCTGGTAAAAAAAAATTATTAAGTGAAAACTTGCACAATACATCAGTACAAGTACTAATTTATCTGAGAAATGCAGTAAGACGCGATGAAACACCTGATTCAGATGTAAACTCGCATCATTTTCATGGTTTGAAAATCGCGCCGTCTTCAGTGTTTGTTTCTGAGCCGAAAATAGCAGAGTAGAGATGTGACGTGATTTTTGAAAACGAGGGCGAGATTTGGGGGAAGACCAAAACAAACATGGCAACAACAAGCAATGGAAGTGTGTTAACAGGTCAGAAGATATGGAAGGAATCACTTTAAGTCAACTGTCGTCTAATAAAACGGGGTGTGTGATTGTGAAAAACAATACTTAGACATCAGTTGCTGCTGCGTGGAATTCCCGTTCCCACAATGCACTTAGCTGACAAAATTTCCGAAAAAGGCCAGAGTGATGTTTCGGTTTGTTATGTAAACAAGCGGACTGAGTTTATGATGGAGTCATCTTCAAAGTTGACTAATGGATTAGTGATAATTAGGATATCACTTGGGTTTTACAAATTTGAAAAAAAAAATTTGTGATGAAAGTTATACACTGCTTTAAAGAGTGATATTTTACTTTTTTAAATGGAGTTCTGTATTTTCGAACATTTTCCTGTGGTCTACATAAACTGTAAATGCTCTGCTTGGGTCTGAATTCTTCATTAATTCAACTCCACAGGTCCATCTTTTTAGTTTGTTTATTTATTTATTCCGAATATAACAATTAAACAAAACCACAAAAAGATTTATATAAAAAGAAAGGAAAACATTAAAAAAGGAGTGGGATGAAGTTTAACTTATAATCTCCTGCCCCCTTACCCCATTCTTCTGTCTACCCTAAATTCCTACGTTAGATCCCATAAGCAACTCAAAAATCCTACACATAACAGACTAAATTCTGACTAAGCACAAAACACAAAAATCCTGTACATATCAAAGGTAGACTCTGTCCGTTTTGCAACAGCATTTCACATTCAAAATAAACTCTGTCCCTTTCATAACAGTAATACATATATCTTCAACCCTATTTCTGAAAGGTGATTTGGAGCGCTGACCCTTTAAATGCAAATGAGCCACTTCAGGCCCCGCCCCCTCCAGGTTGTTGGCTGTGCTTCTCTGTCCCGTTCAACCAAAACTGAACATTTTAGGTAATCGGGTCGAAGTTTGGAGATATTTTCAGTATGGACTACAACCGCTGCTGCTGACAAACAATTATGTCGTACTGGAGAAATGTTCATCAGAAGTCTGGACCTTTTATGTGCAAATGTGGAGACGGAACAAATTAAGCAGGAATTAAAACGGGTTGTAGAAATCCGCTCGATTTTTGCTCAGATGAATATAAAGATAGCTGGAGGGTTCAAATTCAAACTTTTTGAACTATTGGGATCGCCAAATACACAAATAAATGAACCAAAGACAAATAAAAGTGGGTTCAGATAAATATGACCCCTTTAAAGTGCGCTGCATCTCTTGAATGATCTCCCTTTATACCAACGGTCCATGGACTCTGTTAAGACTTTTAAAAAGCATCTCAAGACACTCTTGTCCAAGCAGGCATTTTAATTCCTAACTGACTCAGGGCTGCCACTAACTGATTGTACTTTATGTATATATCGTATTTTAATTGTATTTTATTGCATTTTTAAATGGCATTTTAATTGTGTTTTGTACTGTTAAGCACTTTCTGTCTGTGGAAAGTGCTCTATAAATAAAATTTACTTACTTACAAAAAGACAACCATATCAAGACAAAAATATCACACAAAGTACTGAAAATGTATACTGAAAAATGTTGATGATTAGGGGTGTGTATTGACAAGAATCTGGTGATACGATACAAATCACAATACTCGGATCACGATACAATATATCATGATATATCATGATATTGTGAAAAAGGGAATTTTTTGTTTGTTTCTTTATTTTAAATGATGATTTCCTTGAAAAATTAAATTATGCTGGGAATATGCACAAATACTAAACATATTTTTATTTGATCACAACAGGATCTAATGCTTTATCACAAAACTTTCTTGTGTAAAAACTTAAATTCTGTTTTACAGACATTACAGTTTAAGATCCAGTTCAAATGTCCATATTCTATTAGTTCAGAACTAACAACAGAACATTATTTTTGTGCAATCCCAACAAAGGAACTAGCATTATTTAATAAAAGAGTGTTAAATAATAATAAATAAAATATAAACAAAAAAGAAAAACAAAAATGAACCTCCACAATATCTACATTTGAATAAATACCTAAAAATATTGATGCGGTACTTTTTAATATCGATTCAGTATTGTGAAATGAAATATCATGATCTATTGCAAACCCCTATTGATGATATACAAAAACTTGAAAGAAATAGTAAAATATACAAATAACTAACTCTATACAACAGATTTACTGCAGATTTGATATGAATAGATGCTGTTTTTTTAAAAAGTATTGTCTCACACTTATTATTGTTTATCTCTGTTTGCGTTATAGTTGACTGTGTTTGGCTGGAGCTTATCTGTTTACGTAGCTTCGGCGGTATATACTTGCAGCCGGGCCTCCGAGGCTGAGATGGATCCCAGATAAGCACAGAGTTTAGAGGGGGCTTTAGGTATCCGGCTCAAAGTTTTGTGAATCTGCCCCCGCTCCAGTCTGCGCTTATCTGCTGCTGAGGAGGTCTGTCGTAAGTGAGGAACATGTGTATAGATGACAAGAAGACCCTGGAAAACGTCCTGTGACTGTGCAGAGACATGCCAAAGCGCTGGGGTGTTCTAGAGAGTTTTTGCAGAGTGATGGGGATGTAAAGGTACACCATGGAGGGAGTTGTTGCTGTTGATGATTTGAGAAGTATATTGTTTGACATGAGACTGTTCCTGTGCTTGCAGTATTTGCGGTGGTCTGTCCATGAATAGCTCCAGAGGCAGGGTGTTAATCCCACCTAAGGATGAGCCATGTTTGAGGCAAATTGTTGGGAGTGGGATCCCTCCTCCTCACAGCTCAGCTCTGTGTCTGTACGGAGAATGAGCAGCCATTTTAGTGCTGAGCGCTGCTGCAGCCCGCCTGCCACTGTCACTGCATTCTTCTGCTGGAGCTCGAGTAGGTTTTCACGCTGTTTGTTTTGAACCCCCCGGGGTACCTTCGATTAAACCTGAGCAAATGTCACAGCTCTGATGGTTTTATTTGGGCATCAGAAATCAGCAGCAGGCAGCACGTACATTAGTAGTCTGTGGAGGCTGATAAAAGCGGTGAGGGGTCACCTGTCTGCAGCTTATCTGGAAGACACAACCACAATATGCCACTGTATGCAGGGGCCGTACCGGTGCTTGAAATCCTTGAAAATGCTTGGATTTCAATGTTGTGTTTTCAAGGTCTGGAAAGTGCTTGAAAGTCTAACTCTGTGATGTGATTTATTTATTTATTTAGATCTAATATTAACTCTGCCAAGCCAAAGCTACTTACAGAGGTGATACATTTTGAAAAATAAAACTTTATGACAAAAAAGAAAATTCCCAGGTGTCCTCAGGTCGACTCCAGGTACATTTATATCTCAATCTTTGTTTCAGTGCGAGTGTGTCCCTTTTTTTCCCCTTTAATGTCTAAACTTTTTGCGATTATGAAATGTAATTTTAGATTTTTATTGCATATGGGGATGTAACGATATGGAAATTTCATATCACAGTTATTATTATTGCGGTATATTTGAAATGTGCTTAAAATGTTTAAAATAGCACTTATACACACTCTGAAATAATTTAACCAAGTTTTATTTTGAAAAAAAACAAACAAATGCAATAACACGCACAATGTACTTTCTGTTGGCAGAAACATTAAAATATTGACATGTAAACATCAAACATACAGATGTGCTTTAAAGATGGCCCCTTATGGATGTAAGAGACATCTGCACTAGAGGTGGGAATTAAAAGGATTTGATCAATGTCAATGCCATTGTTGATTCTGTTTACCAATTCAATTCCTTATCAATTCTCTTATTGATTCCTGAGTGGTTTTTTGAGTGGAAAAAAAGTAGGTGGACAGGTCATAGTGGAGCTTGTTCGACCGTTTTCCATATCAAGTTTGAGTTGTTTTAGTTTCTTTTTCAGAGAAAGAAAGAGAGAGATATGTATGGGACGGAGGTGTGCTCAGACTGGGTCAACTGGGTCCTGGCTCGGCTGGTTTCCGTCCTACTTATAATACTATGGGGGCACAGAGCAGTGCGGACTGTGCCGCTCGCAGAAGTGAAAATGAAACTTTACACTCATTTATCTTTTCCCTACTTCCTGAAGCTTCGCAAACTTTCAAATGAGGGGGCATGACATTTGTCCTGACCTATTATATATTATGCATATGTATAATAAGTCGAATGTGACGGTGATGATTGTTTTGTATGAAATGTATGGTGTGGCCGGAAGAATTTTGCACCATGGCAAAACCTTACTAACTTAAACGCTGCATTTACATATTTAGTCCTATATAGGTTTCATTTTATATTGATTATATCTATGTTTTTTTTCTACAAGTGATACTGAAATTTTGTAAACAGTTCCATGAAATAGAGTTCTTAACCCATAAAGACCCAAACAGCCACTGGTGACCAAAAGTATTAACTGATCTAAAATGTTTAATACCTGTTGATCCACTAATCCGATCAGTACATGTAAATAATTGGTGTAAAATGCAGTTTGTCATCTTTTCATGGTCATCAGATATGACCCATTTAGATGTTCAGAGGCTCTGTAGTTACCATGGAAACACCGTCATCTTCTTTTTTTTTTTTTTTTTAAATAAGTGATAGTTAACAAGACATTGTGGACAGAAAAACGACAACACATAAACAAAGGGAAAATCAAACAAATAAACAAAAAACAACAACGAAAGAGTACTGACAACAATAGCGACATCATATTACAATGAAAAAGATTATAAATGTAAAGAGCAACTAAACAATATAGCTTGGTTGGGGGCAATAGGGAAAAGGGGAAGAGGGGGGTGTGAATGAAAGTGAGAAAGAGGGTGGGGGTGAGGGGGAAAGAATAATTGTAATAATACGCTGTCATCTTCTACAACATTGATTCACCAGTAAAACCCATGGAGTTGGATCAATGACAGTGGATAGACACACTGGATTTATGTTCAGTTAATGATATATATTACTGAAAAAGTCAGTTTTACTGAAGTTTTCTCTGTTTTGAACCAATAACTTCTGAATTTACTCTGAGCTTTTATGAACATCTACATGATCTGTGAATTAAACATCGGAAAACAGATGATTTTCACTGAAAAAACTCAAAAAGCAGTGGATAATATTACAATAAATGGTAATAAATCACTTAGGAAAGGCTAAACGGAGAGAAAAAACCATTTGGGAACTCCCACGAAAGTCACACTGGGTCGTTATGGGTTCCGCTAAAAGATGAGTCTGTTTGAGAAATGATAGGTGAAACTTAAATTTTTGACACTGACGTTCACTTTCGCCCACTTTACAAAACTTGCATACTGCAGTTCCGCAACAGCTCGTCAGTATCTTTTTAGTTTCTATCACTTTTACAGTTCAATAGCCCTGTAGCGTTTGACCATTTCTGCCTCTCGAAGTAAAATGATGCCTCCTCCTGTGTCGACATCTTCAGACGGAGCTGGATTCAGGCCAGAGCACAGTGAGCTGATTGTTGCCTTTACCCTGTCTTTACTTGGTGGTGCCCCTAGAGATTTGTTTGTACAGTATGAAGCTAAACTGAAGCCGCTGCATTTTCTTCTTAAGTCACATAAGACCACTGTCAGGAGCTGATGGAAAAACCAAACACATGGGGATGTTTGGAGCAGTGCAGTGATGACAAATTAGCTCAGATTTTCACCTTAGTATTAAACTGTGATAACTGTTGTAGGAGTTGATGAAAACAGTGGCAGTTAATGCGGTATATATGTACAGAAAATGGACAAATTAAAGGAAAAATCATATGAGCAGTGGCACAACGAGTCACTGAACAGTGTAGCGAGTAATGCTAAAAAAGCTTTCAACACCCGTTTCTTTTCTTGAAGCAATTTTTTTTTTGCTCAAAACTATTTTATCACAAATAAAATTTATGATTAACTTCATATTTTACCCTTTTTGTTATATGAGCAAGATGAAGCCAGAGAAAAGTAGAAAGTTAAAGTTTTAAAGGAGTGATAGTTTGCTTTTTTAAATGGAATTCTTCATTTTCCAACATTTCCCTGTGGTCTCCATAAACTAAATGCTCTGCTTGGGTCTGAATCCTTCATTCATTCAACTCCACAGGTCCATCTTCAACCCTGTTTCTGAGTAATGACACCAGAAAGGTGGTTTGGAGCGCTGGCCCTTTAAATGCACATGAGCCACTTCAGGCCCCGCCCCCTCCAGGTTATTGGCTGTGGTGCTCTGTCCCCCTCAACTGACAACTGAACATTTTAGGTAGTGGGCTCTTAAGTTCGGACATATTTTCAGTATGGACAACAGCCGCTGCTGCTGACACACAATTATGGAGAAATACTGGAAAAATGTTCATCTGAAGTCTGGACCTTATTTGTGCAAATGTTGTGATGTAACAAATTAAGAAGGAACTAAAACGGGTTGTAGAAATCCACTCGATTTTTGCCAGAATGAATATAAAGATAGTTTTGCAGCACCTGGAGGGTTCAAATTCGAACTGTATGAACTATTAGGGTCCAAATGCACAAATAAATGAACCACAGACTAAGAAAAGTGGGTTTAGACAAATATGAGCCCTTTAACGCCAACTCAGTCCTTTTTTCCAGGCCTCATTCTGGTCTCGTGTCTTTATTTGGATCCTCTAATAAGTGATCTGTTCTATCTATAACTTTTCCAGTCATTGATCACATCTCAGGGTGAATAGAAGCTCAGATGTCAGGCTTTGATTGACAGCTCAGTATGATGCTCTTCTGTTAAGTTTGACTTTTGGAGGTTTAGTTTATTTAACGGAACCCGTTTCTTTCCTGACAGACAGCTCCACTGTAGTTGTGATTAATAGGTTCCACTTACAAGAAAAAGGACTTTGTCATGTGACGCTTGATGAAGTTCACCGCGTTCAGTCATTAAGCTAGTGCTTTGCATTAGCTCACCTCTGACCCCTTGGGCTCCAGTACTTCTGCCTTTTTCTCCAATTATGGTCACTTCTGGCTCCAAAACCCCAACACGGCAACATCACAAACTCAGGCAGTTCACAAACCAATGGGTGATGTCACAGTTACTCATATAATTAATAATAATCGTATACATTCTACATTTAGCACTTGGTATTTTTCCCACCACTGCAGTTTCATATACCTGTTAATTACATGACTAATGTTTGAAAAAAAGTGTAGAATGTCATTAATTTTGCATTTTCTTCTTAAGTCACATAAGACCACTGTCAAAACCAAACACATAGGGATATTTCATCATTGCAGTGATGACAAATTAGCTCTGATTTTCATCTTAATATTAAACTATGACAATGAGCAGATGATGAAAACAGCAGCAGTTAATGAAGTATGTACCTAATCGACAAATTAAAGGAAAAATAATATGAGCTGTATCTTTTCACGGGGCACAAGCAGTCACCGAACAGTGTGATGAGTAACGCTGAAAAGTTTTCGACACCAGTTTCTTTTCTTAAAGCAATTCTTAAAAATAAAATCCATTTCGTTAGCCTCATAGCATAATTGCCTTGATCATACACTATGTGGACAAAAGTATGTGGACATGTTAAACTCAGGTGTTTCTTTTCTCACAGGGGTCTGGGATCCAAAACAATAATGACTAATGTCAGAATGTAATTTAATATTGGGATAAGTATCATTGCATTGGTTAGTTTGGTTTAAATTGTTTTCTGTGCTTCCAAAATGTCTCATAGATGGTTTTGACTTCATTACTCTCAACTTGGATTAGGTAAAAGAAACAACAAAAGAAAAATAGTATATTTACATTTCTCTCAACATTGATTTTTTTCTTATCCATGACTATGATTTTAAATATTCTACATCTACATTTCTGAAATATTTTCATTCTCTGACTGTAAATAATAATTTTCTGCCACAACTAACCATCTACTTTCTTCACATCTCACTGAGGAAGAAAAATCTACCATAAAACTTTAAGGAAATATTGATGTTTATAGACTATGTGGACATAAACATGGCTTTGTCTACAGCTGTAAGATGTCCTGTTCAGGCTGATTTGACATATAAACATCAATATTAATTATCAATGTGATATTTATCCCAATATAAAACTATATTATGACATTTGTCATTATTGTTTTGTAGCTCAGACCCCTTTTAGTAAAGAAACACCTGAATTCAGTGTGTCCGCATACTTTTGTCCATTTGTGTATGATTTTGGCAATTATGCTATGAGGCTAATGAAAATTGCTCATCATTCTTACACACTCAGAGCATTTTTGTCACATATGAAATGTAATCTTGTGCACAATGTGATATCATGACCCACATAAATATACACGTCACTTTTAATTGGTGTGTTATCTGTATGCATTATGAGCTTTCCATGTGTATGCTCATGCTGCGTCAGATACCACGCACTGAGGATTAGGGTTATGTGACCCAGAGATCTTAAATTGACACGCGATTAAATGGTATTCAGTAACATGCGAAAGGTCGATAATGCGTACGTATAGCACGCAAAAGCCATAAGAACTGGTGTGACTTAAACGCCATTTCATGAAAAAGGTGATGAATATAACAAGGTTTCAGGATGTTATATTGATGTTATTGTAAAAACAGTAAGTACAGTTAATCGTACTGACAGTGTTTGCTCCTGGAGGATTCTGTTGGGTTTCTGTAAATTTGATTTGATTTTGATTTGATAAAGCACTTTGTGGCTCTGTCTGTGAAAAGTGCCCTATAAATAAAATTTACTTACTTACTAGTATTGAGTCACTTTGCTGCATCCGTTGGCACAAGGGGCCATAGTGAATGTATTTACCACAGAAAAGTATTATTATTTTGTTTATCACCTGTCTTCTGCTTGGATAGAAAGTGCTGCAATCTGAATATTTTTGTTATTGGAAGATGAGGGTAATAAATAATGACGCCTGTGTATTATTTAACCCCCCCCCCCTTATCAAGCAAAAAAAATTACTAAAATAAAGTTAAAAAAAAGAATAATATATGGAACAAAATGAACAAAAACAGCCAAAGTAATAAATAAGTTTAATCAATGACAGTGTATGGACACACTTGGTTTATGCTCAATTAATAATCTATTTTTATTCATTTTTCTCTGTTTCTATATTTTGAAAAATACCTGATTTTCACTGAAGAAAAGCAAAATAAAGAAGATAATATTACAATAAATGGTGATAAATCACTTAAGAAAGGCTAAATATAGGGAAAAATTCACTTCCAAATTGCCACTAAAGTAGCATTTTATGGGTTAAAAGTGTTTGTTGAAGGTTTTTTCGGAATATAAAGAGTTTTGTTCTCATAACTAATTTGATTTATTTGAGCTAACTGCAAATTATTTGGAAAAAATGCTGTCATTTTCACAATTTTAAGTCTCCATTCACCTTAAAAGCCCCCTGCTGAGTTATGTAATAATAACTACATGACATTTCTCAAATTGTTAAAGCAGTGTTTGCTTTATATACAACTTATGTGACAGGTGTCTTATCTACTTGACTTGTGTCTGAAAAATGTGTAAGAATATCACTAATTTTCAGGGTCATGTATTGATGTTATTTTGAAACTAGTAAGTACAGTTAGTCGTACTGACAGTATTGAGTCACTTTGCTGCATCCGTTGGCACAAGGGGCCATAGTGAATGTATTTACCACAGAAAAAGTGTTATTGTTTTGTTTATCACCTGTCTTCTGCTTAGATAGAAAGTGCTGCAATCTGAATATTTTTGTTATTGGAAGATGAGGGTAATAAATAATGACGCCTGTGTATTATTTATTCTCCCCCCCTCCTTATCAACCAAAAAAAATTATTAAAATAAAGTAAAAAAAAAAGAATAATATAAGCAACAAAATGAACAAAAACAGCCAAAGTAATAAATAAGTTTAATCAATGACAGTGTATGGACACTCTTGGTTTATGCTCAATTAATAATCTCTTTTTATTCATTTTTCTCTGTTTCTGATATAATAACCTTTGAATTTACTGTGATCTTTAATGAACATCTACATGATCAGTGAATTAACTATAGAAAAATACCTGATTTTCACTGAAGAAAAGCAAAATAAAGAAGATAATATTGCAATAAATGGTGATAAATCACTTAAGAAAGGCTAAATATAGGGAAAAATTCACTTCCAAATTGCCACTAAAGTAGCATTTTAAGGGTTAAAAGTGTTTCTTGAAGTTTTTTTCAGAATATAAAGAGTTTTGTTCTCATGACTAATTAGATTTATTTAAGCTAACTGCAAATTATTTGGAAAAAATGCTATTATTTTCACAATTTTAAGTCTCCATTCACCTTAAAAGCCCCCTGCTGAGTTATGTAATAATAGCTACATGAGATTTCTCAAATTGTTAAAGCAGTGTTTGCTTTATATACAACTTATGTGACAGGTGTCTTTTCTCTTACAATGCATCATCCTTTATCTACTTGACTTGTGTTTGAAAATGGTGTAGAATATCACTAAGTTTCAGGGTGTCGTATTGACGTTATTGTGAAACTAGTAAGTACAGTTAGTCGTACTGACAGTATTGAGTCACTTTGCTGCATCCGTTGGCACAAGGGACCACTGTGAATGTATTTACCGCAAAAAAAGTGTTATTATTTTGTTTATCACCTGTCTTCTGCTTGGATAGAAAGTGCTGCAATCTGAATATTTTTGTTATTGGAAGATGAGGGTAATAAATAATGACGCCTGTGGATTATTTATCCCCCCCCCCTTATCAAGCTGTTTACTGTCAAGCATCCGGTGTGTCACTCTAGGTTTACATAGTAAATCAGTGGTATCACTATCAGAGCATGGGGATTAAATAAAGCCAGGTGTGATCCTCCCATTCAGATCACCCTTGATGTTATGCAGCGGAACGTGCAGGAGCGCTCGTCTGTGCAAACCCCGAGCAGATTGGAGCCGGGGCTGGAGCTCGTGGCAGTGAACGGCGTAGTTTGTCCCCAGACTCAGGTTCTGGTGTGGAGCAGCAGCTCACACACACACACACACACACACACACACACACACACACACGCACACGCACACACACGCATACTGTCTTCAGCTGCTGTGAGTGAGCAGAATGCAGGAAAGAAGAGAAGAGCGGCGCTGCCTTCCTGCTGTCAGAGCAATGGCCTACATTCTCGCCTGGAAAAAAAAAAGGCTTGTGCAGCAGACTGTGAGAATTAGTGAGAGTAGAGAGGAAATGGAGGGAAGGAGAAAGGTAAAGGCAAAGAATGAGAGAAGCAGAAAGAGCACGTACAGCAAGAAATTGATAGCACTGGAGAGAAAACAGAGCAAAGAGAGTTGTTGTGGTTGTTGTGAGCGAACAGTCGAGCCCCGATGGCCCAATTTCTAAGATCAAGGCCACACCAGAGTAAGAGGAGTTGCAGTGTTTTTACGACTCTGTATTGAGTTTAAGGAGGCGGTTTTTGTTGTTGTTTTTTTTTTTAAATGACTTTGAGACAAAAACCAAAGTAGATGCAACTTTTTTTTGTTACCCATAAAGACTAGAGGTGTGTTGGCAAGAATCTGGCGATACGATACAAATCACGATACGATTTATCATGATACTGTTAAAAAGGCAAATTTTTTGTTTGTTTCTTCATTTTTTTTTTTTTTAAAGATTATTTCCTGGAAAAATTGAATTACACCAGAAATATGTACAAATACTTAACACATTTTATTTGATCAGAACAGGATCTAATGCTGTATCATTAAATATTTCTAATTCTCCAAGTTTCCAAAGGAACTAACATCTGCCTCTAAGACAGTAAAAAGTGATTTTAGGATGCTTCAAATAACCATTATTTAATAAAACAGCATTAAATAATAGTAAATAGGATATAAACAATTAAGAAAACCAAAAACCAAAAATGAACCTCCACAATATCTGCATTTGAATATATGCCTAAAAATATCGATACAGTACTTTTTAATATCAATACAGTATTGTGAAATGAAATATCGCAATATATTGCAGAACCGATATTTTCTAACACCCCAAATAAAGACCCAGTGCTGCTTTTGTAGTCGTTCACACATTAATGTTTCCTGATGATGGTGATTGATCACCATTGATTATAAGATTATTCTTTGTATTTTGCATTTTTTCAGTGTAAATCATGTATTTTCCTATATTTAATTCACTGATCGGGTGGATTTTCATTATAGATCTGAGTAAATTTGAAGGTTTATTATTTCAGAAACAGAATAAAGTGACTTCTTCAGCAAAGATATCAATAACTGATAGGGCTGCAACTAACGATAATTTTAATAATCAATTAATCTGTAGAATATTTTAATAACTAAGCAATTCATCGGATAAACACAAAAGACTCAATTCTCAAAGATCAGTATTTAACTGAAGTAATATATGCTGCTGACGAGTCACTAATGATTACATCCCTGCAATGGGTTCGATTATAGTTAGCGAGCACTAGCCTGCTACCTAGACTAGCAAGATATAGTCGTCAACCAGCTCCAGTAGGTAATGTTCGTCTGGTGGCCTGATAAACGGAGATGGATGAAAACATTATAATTATGACAGTAGTGTCTAACTAGCTAGCAGGCTAAAGTAATCACGACACGTAGGATACCTTAAGCTAGGTTTATGTTCCTGTTGGTCACGACAGCCCCGTTTTTCCCAAATGTAGTGTCCTATGGGATTTTGGCCATTTGTTTAGCATATTTTTTCTGCAAAATTGTAACTTTTTTTTTTTTTTTTAATAAAACACTACAAAGTGATAAAAACGGGAAATGAAAAAGCAATACCAGACAAACCTCAACTGGATGACTGGATTTTCAGAGTTACAGGTGCTTGAAATCCTTGAAAATGCTTGAATTTCAATATTGTGTTTTGTAAAGTGCCTGTAATTATAACTCTGATTGACTGATTGATTTTTGATATTAACTCAAGCCAAAGCTACTCACAGAAAGGTGATACATTTTGAAAAATAAAACTTTATGTAAAAAAAGAAAATTCGTGGGTGTTCTCACGTCGACTCCAGGTATATTTTTATCTTAATCTTTGTTGCGGTGTGTCTGAAAAATGCCAAGTGGCTTCCCTTTTTTTTTTGGATAAAACTTTGTGTTCTCATTTAATTTGTAAACTTTTGGCTCTTACAGAACATAATTTTAGATGTTTATAGCATAATATGATGTACATAATTGTGATAAAAAGTGAAAAAAAAAATTCTGATGATATGTATTCCTGTAAATATGTATTTTACCCCAGGGATAAGACGAAAATGACCCTTAAAAGTGCTTGAATTTGGCCTTGAAAAATGTGTCCGAGCCCTGGATTTTACCCGTTTCTGGAGAAGAAGTTTTTCCCAGTCGACGGTTTTAACAGCTGTTGGTGTCACACCTCAGATGTGAAGTGTGTAATGAACACCCGGTGGAGTGGAACCTGAAGGTGTCACCAGGATATTGGCGCGCTACTTGTCTTACATATTTGTTTCACTTCACCTCAGAATACTTCTGACTCGGTGTCGCAGGCGAGAGTCGGTCACTTTTATCTGCGGATGCTGTTTTAGAAAAGGATGAATGGCTGTGCGGGTTCAGTTCACTCAATCTGAACTAGAATTTGGACCCAAGCCTTTCACACACAGCGTTGCGTATAAATGCCAGCATGCCCCATCACCATCAAAGAGGGGAGCTCAGGGGAAGAAGACAAGTATCTGTACCATGAGTTTATGAAAGAAGACACAAAATGCAGGTTGGAACATTTTTAACCCATAAAGACCCAAACATCCACCGTCGACCAAAAGCATCTGCTGATCTAAACTGTGTAATAACTGTCGATACATTAATCCTATCAATACGTGTGAATAATTGGTGTAGAATACAGTTAATTAATCTTTTCATGGTCATCAGATATGACCCATTTGGACGTTCAGAGGCTCCGTAGTTACCGTGGAAACACCGTCATCTTCTACAACATTGATTCACCAGTAAAACCCATGGAGTTGGATCAATGACAGTGAATCAAATTAACAAAATTGGGGGGAAAAAAACATCCATAAAATAATAAATAATGTCAAAAATAAGCAAAAAAACTGACTAAAATAAAGTAAAAAAAAAAAAATATATATAAGCAACAGAATGAACAAAAACAGCCAAAGTAAGAAGTAAGTGTAATCAATGACCATGTGGTTTATGCTCTATTAATACTAACTTTTTATTCATTTTTCTCTGTTTCTGACATAACCTTTGAATTACTTTGATCTTAATGAACCTCTACATGATCAGTGAGTTAACTACAGAAAAATACCTGATTTTCACAAATAAAAAAGATAATATTACAATAAATGGTGATAAATCACTTAAGAAAGGCTAAATATAGGGAAAAAATTCACTTCCAAATTGCCGCCAACAGTAGCACTTTATGGGTTAAAAGTGTTTCCTGAAGGTTTTTTCCGCATCAAAAAGAATTTTGTTCTCATAAATAATTTGATTTATTTCAGCTAACTGCAAATTATTTAAGAAAAATGCTGTTATTTTCACAACTTTGAGTCTCCATTCACCTTAAACATCCCCCTGCTGACTTATGTAATAACTACATGAGTCATGACATTTCTGAAATTACTAAAGCAGTGTTTGTTAACATACAGCTACGTGATAGGTGTCTTTTGTCTTCAAATGCGTTTAATTAGTTGATTATTTCATGTATATTTTGGGTTATATCCAGTGTTTTCCCAGGTTTCTAAGGTGCTTAGGGGTCATGGGAAAAGAAGAAAAAAGTTTTGAACCAACTGGACCAAAAAATTTCAGACTATTTTTATGGAGTGTTGTCTTTTAGTTTTGTTAGTTTATAGTTTATTGTATCGTGGACAATCCTAATTAATTTAAACTGTATCATAACAGTAAAAAGACGCAGCTTTAGCTAACATGGCTGGTATCCTGCTGTAGTCCCTGGCTTGATGACAATAGGCATCCTAAAAATAAGAATGTATTACCTCACATTAATTAAACAGAGAGAGTTAAGACAGCTAAGAGACAAGATAAATCAATAAAGATAAAAAAAGATAAATAATTTTATTGATGTTTCCATCCTCTTATACTAATCCAGTTAAGTCACTTTAATTCTCCTCTATCTTGATCGGTTTTTGCGCTCATGAGTCTCTCTTCTCATCCATGTAGATGAATGTAAAGTGCCGTCCAAAAACAATTAGTTTGATTTATGACGCAATAATATGACAATAGAGCAAATGTGAAAAAATATATTCCTTTGATTTTGATTTTTTTTTTTTGTTATTTTACTACACATCTGCATTTCACATTATGTTGGACTTAAATCATTACAGTATGTAGATGAAGTAGTCAAGCATCCATGTTTTTGTGTCCACGCAGCTGTATTATTTCCAATAATTAGATCATGGCGGCCTATTATGTCCTTTTAGAGTTTTCTAGTAAGTTTTATAACGAACTAGCTTAAATCCCCGTGGATAAATCGCTCCTCTAGCTGTGGGAACATTTCCCATTGGGAACTTGAATACACCAAGATATTAAAAATATCATGAATTATTATCCCTCCCCAAATTTTATCCCAAAAGACTTTTCCCTAATTGGAACAAAATGGAGTAGATTTTGATCATTTTTTCAATAAATTATTTTTTCATATATAATTTAACTTGTTGTACTAAGAGTTGTGACCGCCACAGGACAACACTGATCACATGCATGTCTTTGACGTTTCTGTCCCTCCCCCTGGCAACTGCTTAGCAACGTGAATAAATCAGTCCTTCCTGACTTTAAAGAAAAAAGATATTTAATGTGGAGATGGGACTATTCCTCAACTGTAGGTACCAAATGGCAGTTAAAAAACACCTAAATTTCTCAGAACCGCACAGACAGATGCTGTGAGACCTTCTAGTATTATGGTATAGATCAGCTTTTCACTACTTGTATAACTCTAAAACTACCGTGTAAATCAGTTTTGCTGCATGTTCTGAAGCCAGACCTTTAGCTGACGGACACTTTTTACTTGTAATTGTTCACCATCATGTCTTCAACAAAAAGGCAAAACAAAAGCTTACACTAACTCTGCGAACTGAAAACTGAACACTTAAGGCAGACAGATGCTAAATTATCACAACAAATGGATCCGAGATGAACACACCGTCTTCACTAGCATCCTGCGCTAGTGACCTAACCTGTTAAAATACCATAATTACACTGATACACACACATTTCCAAAAAATAAGCTGAGTAGAAACTGTTGGACTGCACTGCTTTTTTTTTTTCTTTTAATTTATTCGTTATGAGATCATATCACAAATTAAGATCGGTCATGATCTAAGACTATGAGATCGCATGGCTGTAACCACCCCAGTATATAGAGCATAACATTACGTGAACAACTCTGAAAAAGCTTAAAAACAAAACCACAACAGCTCACTGGGGAGCAACTACATCCATTAGATCTTGGGAACATCATTTTAATTAGTTGTGATCCTCTCCACATTGATTTCACATTAATTCAGCTTAGATGGTGGCCAGAGTGGTGTGGTTGCTGTGTGTAAACCTATCATATAAGTAGGGCTGTGTATTGGCAAGATTCAGGCGATACAATACAAATCACAATAGTAGGTTCACAATATGATACATCACGATACTGTTAACAAGGCAATATTTTTTGTTTTGTTTCTTTGTTTAAAAGATTTTTTCCTGGAAAAACCTTTAGTGCAGCATTTGGATAAGTGAAGTTTTAACACGCAGCTTTACCGGTACAAAAAACAAACAAACAAACAAATAAATAAGTTTTACAAACATTACAGTTTAAGATCCTGCCTAAATGTTTGTATTCTATTGCGACAAGAATACATAGTGTTCAGTCTCTGAATCATCCAACATCAGAACATTATTTTTGTGTATTCCCAATAAAAAACCAAACATTTGCCTCTTTCAGACAGTAAAAAGTGCTTTTAGGATGAAAATAGCATTATCAATTTCAAAAAACTACATTTATGACCAGCAGTATCACAATACTACTTTTGTAGTAAACAAACAACAGAACAAAATACCCATGTGAATATAGAAATATAAAAGTAAAATACCCATGTGAATATAGAAATATAAGAGTAAAACACCCATGTGAATATAGAAATAAGAGTAAAATACCCATGTGAATATAGAAATAAAAGCGTAAAATACCCATGTGAATATAGAAATAAAAGCGTAAAATACCCATGTGAATATAGAAATAAAAGAGTAAAATACCCATGTGAATATAGAAATAAAAGTGTAAAATACCCATGTGAATATAGAAATAAAAGAGTAAAATACCCATGTGAATATAGAAATAAAAGAGAAAAATACCCATGTGAATATAGAAATAAAAGCGAAAAATACCCATGTGAATATAGAAATAAAAGTGTAAAATACCCATGTGAATATAGAAGTAAAAGAGTAAAATACCCATGTGAATATAGAAATAAGAGTAAAATACCCATGTGAATATAGAAATAAAAGAGAAAAATACCCATGTGAATATAGAAATAAAAGTGTAAAATACCCATGTGAATATAGAAGTAAAAGAGAAAAATACCCATGTGAATATAGAAATAAAAGTGTAAAATACCCATGTGAATATAGAAGTAAAAGAGTAAAATGCCCATGTGAATTTAGAAATAAAAGAGTAAAATACCCATGTGAATATAGAAATAAAAGAGAAAAATACCCATGTGAATATAGAAATAAAAGTGTAAAATACCCATGTGAATATAGAAGTAAAAGAGTAAAATACCCATGTGAATATAGAAGTAAAAGAGTAAAATACCCATGTGAATATAGAAATAAGAGAAAAATACCCATGTGAATATAGAAATAAAAGAGAAAAATACCCATGTGAACATAGAAATAAAAGAGAAAAATACCCATGTGAATATAGAAATAAAAGTGTAAAATACCCATGTGAACATAGAAATAAAAGTGTAAAATACCCATGTGAATATAGAAATAAGAGTAAAATACCCATGTGAATATAGAAGTAAAAGAGTAAAATACCCATGTGAATATAGAAATAAGAGTAAAATACCCATGTGAATATAGAAATAAGAGTAAAATACCCATGTGAATATAGAAATAAGAGTAAAATACCCATGTGAATATAGAAATAAAAGAGAAAAATACCCATGTGAATATAGAAATAAAAGAGCTGGAAAAACAAAAGTGAACCTCTGCCATGTCTGCATTTGAATAAATACCTAAAAATATCGATACAGTACTTTTGAATATTGATACAGTATCGTGAAGTGAAATATTGCGATAAATTGCGATACCGATTTTTTACACCCCTACGTTTAAGGGAAATCCTTTATTTTACGTCATGGGAAATGAGTCAGGTATGAATGTGATAGTGTAATGCATGTTGGAAACATACATCACAGCTCTGTAAATTAAGACAGTAAAATCTAATGTTGTAGTCTTCTCTGCATTTACCATCAGCATGTGTTTGGTGTTCCACAGGTGTGTCTGTCATGAAACTACCCTTGTTGACTCGCTACAAACTTCATTATTTGTTATGTCATAAAAACCTAATTAAAATGAATATAATCAACAGGTACAATTGGAAATACACACACACACACACACACACACACACAGACTCTCACACACACACACACACACACACATCTAAACTAATTAGTTTCATTACTGACTTATGTCTAATTTATTGACAATTTGACAATATTGACAATATTATTATTTAATATTGACTAATTTTCGTGACTTATCAGTTGGTTTTTTGGTTCATAAAATGTCAGAAATGCTGAAAAAATTCAGTCAGTTTTCCATAGACGGCATCACATCCTTAAATATCTTGTTTGTTCAGTACACTTATTTTGTACACTTATTTATTAGGGTGTAATGGTGCAGAAAATCTTTGGTTTGGCGTGGGTTAATATATTATATGAGGGGTAACATATAATAATGATAATGAATATGTCTGTAAATCAACATGATATTTACGTTCGTCGCCATGTTTATGGAATGACTTCTCGTGTCATCTCGCAATAAATAAATAAATCATCGCATTTGTGATTTAATGGAAAAACCGTCGTCACGCACTTCTGTTTTTTTTGACATTTAGTAAATATCGGTAAAGTTTTGCACAGATGTCCAACGGAAAAGCGACTAGTGATAGAAAAATATCGGCTAGTCGGTGATTAATTTCGTAGTTGACAGCTGATCAGTTTATTGATGACTCACTGCAGCTCTAATGTCCCACATGCATTGGGCTTTTAACACTACTATAACCGTCCTGTCCTGTTTACTGCGGTACTTTACACCTTCTACTGGCTCAGGGCTAAACTTTTCAAGGTGAAATGTAAAGCAGTTAGATGCACATGTAGATTTTAACAAGAGAAAGCCTAAGGTTGCCCTCAATCAGGAGTTGAAAGGGAAGTATGTTTATTGCACGGTTGCTGCAGAGCCGTGTGCCGTATCGCACTGGGGATCTAGACTGTGGACACTTAGAGGTGACAACCGCACGAACAGACAAGGATGGTATCGTTAACATCCAGTCTAATGTGGTGCAAATGTATCTACTGTATGTAGTGTGGATGCTGCTAGTGCACCGGGGTTTAAACACGCTGCAGGTGTTTTCATTTCCAAGTTCACATCTGATTTTAGCAGGCACTGATGGGAATATTCTTCATCTGATGTTACCTCCAAGGCTGTTAAGTGAATATTAAGAGTTTGTTCCATCATCCTCATCATAGTTTTAAAAACTGGCAGTTAGATGCAGTATTTCATCCAGTCCTACATGAGCTGTTGATGAAGGAGCCCAGAGACTAAGAGGTATTTTATAAAAAAAAAAAAAGTATTAGTTTTACTTTCCTCGGAATGTGTCTCAATTTGTCAACACATTTATCTAGGGCTTGTTTGCTCTTCATACATGATGGCATTGCGTTGATGTTTCCATTAAACACACAGTTGCAGATAAAATTGAAATAATATTTTTAATATTTGTAGCTTATGAAAATATTGTGACGTGGGATTTATTCTGGAGAGATAAAGTGTAACTGGGACAAAGGTGGTTACTGATGTGTTAAAAGGAATAAAAGAGGAAACTTTATGGGAAACACTGTGTATCGTTGGCTTTCTGTATGAACTCGGTGGATGTTCTGGTCTCTGTTTAGTCAACATGAACAGACAAAGAACCCCCCCCCCCCCAAAAAAAAAAAAAAAAATCCATCTTCCACAGTTGGGTTTTGTTTGTGCAAAATGAATATATGAATCAAACGATGGAAACACCCACATATGCAAAAAGTAGCTTTAAAGTTGGGAATAAACGGTGCCATTTTGGACTATATTAGATGAAAGATGACTGATTGATTGATGTCTTTATTTCGATCATGTAAATGACAGTTTAAAAACAGAAATGCGAACAAATAATAATCAAGAAAATGAGAACACAAACAGTAACTAAAACTGCAGTCTTAAGCCTCAAAATTTACATGAGCGAAACGAAGTAGGAAGAAGTCTAAACTGATCTAATCCTGCCTCTTCAAACCTTTCCATACTTACTGAAAACAACACTATCCCAAATTTATCAGCAATTTTGAAACATGTACATTTAGTCACTCATCCATATTACAACACATTCACCAACACATTGCAAATTGATATCCAAATAACACCAAACACCTTATGGAGTTTATTTATCAATGTACCTTTGGAAAATAATTTCTGTATGCCTATTTTTAAGAACAATTTTACTGGCAATTTGTTTTAGTTCTGCACTCAATCTATTCCACAGTTTAAGTCTCCTAACAGTTAGGGCTGTGTATCGGCAAGAATCTGGCTGTACGATACAAATCCAATACTAGGATCACGATACGATATATCACAATATATCATGATACTGTTTAAAAAGGCAATTTTTTGTTTGTTTCTTCTTTTAAAATGATTATTTCCTTGAAGAATGAATTACACCAGAAATCTGCACAAATACTAAACACATGTTTATTTGATCAGAACAGATCTAATGCTATATCACAAAATGTTCCTGTGTTCAAACTGAAATTTGTTTACAGACATTGCAGTTGAAGATCCTGTTCAAATGTTCATATTCTTAGTTCAGAACTAACATCAGAACATTATTTTTGTGCAATCCCAAAAAGAACTAACATTTTTAATAAAATAGTGTAAATAATGATAAATAAATATAAACAAAAAAGAAAAACAAAAACCCAAAAATGAACCTCCACAATACTGCATTTGAATAAATACCTAAATATAAAAATATTGATACAGTAATTTTTAATATCGATACAGTATTGTGTGAAATGAAATATCGTGGTATATTGCAGAAGCGATATTTTCTTACACCCCTACTAACAGTGATACAGAAGCTTTCATTGCTGTATGCACACTTCTGACCTTTAGATTTAATTTTCCCTTAAATTCTAACCCCCCCTCTTTCAGAAAACACCCTTAAACACTCAGTTCAAGCCAAAATACAAACCCTACTTTCTTGACAAAACTACCATCTCAGGTTGGCCTGTTTTCACGAGTCACAACCAGGTTTACGTTGTCCTCCCTGTTGGATTTTTCTGTACACAACAGGGCTTTCTCTGCCACTGTAAGGCTTAGGTGCACAGCCCAATGCATTGGGTACCACCAAAGCCAAATTAATGAGATTATCAAAACTACGTAATCTACCTAATAGTTGTAGTGTGTCCCCAGGTGACCTCTGAATAGGTTACTTTTTTAGCTTCTTAAGTGTTGTTTATTTGTTATTTGCAGCCACTGTTCCACATTTTTGTACACACACGATGATAATGATCGTCCAGAATGATGTCACATACTCGGTCAAATTTACTTAGGAAACCGCTAAATTCTTCGATACCAACAGCATATAAGCCCCTCATAAACCCAGGACAAACCCTGATAAATGCCACTTTTGTAACAGTGTGATCATTAGCTTGGCATCATTGTTTACTATATGTTACTATAGCAACAGAGATGCACTATATGGACAAAAGTATGTGGACATGTTGAATTCAGGTGTTTCTTTTCTAACAGGGGTCTGGGATACAAAACAATAATGACAATGTCTTAATATAGTTTTGTATTATGATAAATACCATTGCATTGCGGTGGTTAGTATTGTTTGTAAGGAAATATTGATGGTTGTTTATAAACTATATGGACAAAAATATTGGGACACATCAATTAATGGGAGATTTTCTTCCTCAGTGAGATGTGAAGTAATGGTTAGTTGTGATAGAAAATTATTATTTACAGGTAGAATTTAGAGGTAGAACATTTCAAATCATAAGCCAGGTTCAAAAAACACAGTCTCTGCTGGAAAATCCATCGTTGCAAAGCTGAAAACAGTTGACTTCTTCAATAAGGACAGAGAAACTTCAACCATGCTGAATATGATGCATTGCAGTAAACCAGGGATGCATCGATACATTGGCCTGACATCAGTATCAGCAGATATTTGCTCATATCAGCCATTATTAGCATCAACATATATGTCTTTTCACGTCAGAGATGAAAAATATTTTAGAAATTTAGAGATAGACATTTAAAGTCATGGTCATAGATAAAAAAAGCAGAAAACAAAATCAATATTCAGAGAAATTAAGTAAGAACCGTCTCTGAGGCATTTTGAGGCAATGCAATGAAACTAGATATAAACCTAAATATAAAACTATATTCGACATTAGTCTTATTGTTTTGTATCACAGACTCCTGTTAGAAAGAAACACCTAAATTCAACGTGTCCACATACTTTTGTCCATAGTGTATAATTTAGGCACTGATGCTATGAGGCTAATGGTATTATATTTTAGCACCCCCAAAAATCTATCCTGTATATTTATGTATATACTTTCTACTGCTTGATGTATTTCTGGTTAGATGCTGAACTGCATTTCGTTACCTTGTACTTGTACATGTGTAATGACAGTAAAGTTGTCTTAGAGCTGGAGACATGATGTGTCCCAATATTAAAGTCCATATAGTTTAGAAACATCATATTTCCTTGAGAAGAAAGTAGATGGTTAGTTGTGGTAGAAAATGATTTACAGTCAAAGCATGAAAAATGTTTTTTTTTAGAAATTTAGAGGAGGAACATTTAAAATCATAGTCATGGATTTAAAAAAAAAAAAAAAAAACGTTGAGTAATTAAGTAAAAACCATCTTTGACTCATTTTGGAAGCAAAGACAACAATTCAACCAAAGTAACCAATGCAGTGATATTTATCCTAATATAAAACTATATTTGACATTTGTCATTATTGTTTTGATCCCAGACCCCTGTTTGAAAAGAAATACCTGAATTCAACGTGTCCACATACTTTTGTCCCTATAGCGTATGCAACCTGTGCTTATATGACATTTCATTCTTGCACTTTGACTAGTGTCGTAGCCTGAGTTTCAGTAGATGTTATCGTTGCACAGTCTGCATACATGTCGTATCCGTGTTTATAAGATCTCCTGGACCTCTGTAAATGTACCCCACTGTGCGCAGGAGCCTTAAGAATGAGCGCAGAACACACTATTCATCAGAAACCGTGTTTGCAGAGCCAAGCAGTAAGGCCTGTTTGATTTAATGCTTGAGCCTCCCCATGTACGAGTAATGTAAACTGAGCCGCAGCTGCGTCCTAGTGACAGCCATTCATATTTAACTGTATTTGAACATTAGGAATTGTACACAGGAAGCAGCACTGGTGATGCATGTTTTCTGTGCAAACTACTTGTGGGAAATATGGCTTACTGTAGAGGACGGACTAGAACAGATGATGCATTTATCTGTTTGCACATCAAAACATTATTACTTTCAAGATCCATACATGGATTTGTTGCATAATTAAATTTCCAGTTTGGATCCATGTTGCTAAATTGATTTTGAAGGAAACAGAGAAAGGTAAAGGGCTCTGTGATCCGTCTAAAAGAGATAAATAATTTTAATCATCTCACAATTTTCTCAAATGTAGACAAATTACAACCACGTTTTCCTGGTTTCTCTGGCTTTAAAAGGCTATGTACAGTAGCTTTTCTCTTGTTATCTGACTAGAAACTGCATTTTTACATCATTATCGACAGTATCTGGATTACAGAAACCTTTTCCTGGACATTCAGCTGCAGTGTTTCTCTTAATTTCATAGATTGTGTTACATCGATAAGAAGTCGGACAGTCTTCAGCATAATTTCTCAGCAGCAAAACATATATTTCACAAGCTTGGCAAGTCAATGTGGAAAAGTGAAGCTTTGGAGCAGGCAGACGCTAAAATTGCTGTAAATGGACTGAAATTACTCCTTGGCCCAGTGACCTGCACTATTGATATTAATAGGTTAGTGCAGCACTGTAAAATGACGCACGTACACAGGTAAACACTTGACGTTTTTTCAATGATATGGTCTGTGTGTGTCCTCTGAAAAGTAGAGCATATGATGAAAAAGACTGGTCATGGTTTAAGAGAAATACCAAGGATGGCCCAATTTTGATCTCAAGTAAAATAATAGCACATAACATATAAATAATGATAACTGCAAATTTTCCTCTTTTTGTGCCTTTGTAAATCCGATCTGTAATGCACATGTATAAGAAATTTCATTTTTTCAGGTTATTCACATCTTTTTGTTTGTTTGTAAATAAGTTATCTTTTATGCACTAAAACAGAGAAAAAGTTGGAGTTGTCATTATTTATAGGCTATTACGGTATTATTTTACTAATCTGATCCACTTCAGGTCAGGAGAAAACGCCTATGTAAAGATCTGCTTTTATGTCAAATATTTGAGTATTGTTATCATTTATTACAATTTTGATTTTATATACCTAATATTTGGAACCAATATTCACTTTTAAAGTCTTTGAAAAGGTTTGTTAAGCTTCTTTGGTTTATTTACAATAATATTACATACATTTTTCAAATCGGATTTTAAATTTTTTGTGTTTTTTTGGCCTTCTATGTTGATATAGTAGGTTGAAATGAAAAAATAATAGCAGATGAGATAGATGAAGTGTGCTGGAAAAAAAGATACCAAACATGGGTATAGTAAGTATTTCTTTATATAGTATATAAAGACAAACTCAAAAGTACTCAAAAACGGCCAAAATAGGCTCAGACCCCTAAGGGTTAAGAGCACTATATCAATAATCGCAGTATCGCCATATTGGGATATTATCGTGAGCCGTATATTGTATCGTATTGTAAGAGGGGTGTGTATTGGCAAGAATCTGGCGATACCATGTATCACGATATATGATGATACTGTTAAAAAAGCAATTTTTTGTTTCTTTTTTAAAATTATTTCCTTGAAGAATTGAATTACACCAGAAATATGTACAAACCTAAACACATTTTTATTTGATCAGAACAGGATCTAATGTTATATCACAAAATGTTCCTGTGTTAAAACTAAAATTCTGTTTTACAGACATTACAGTTTAAGATCCTGTTCAAATGTTCATATTCTATTAGTTCAGAACTAACATAACATTATTTTGTGCGATCCCAACAAAGGAACTAACATTATTTAATAAAAGAGTGTTAAATAATAATATAGTAAATAAATCTAAACATAAAAGAAAATCAAAAATTGACCTCCGCAATATCTGCATTTGAATAAATACCTAAAAATATCGATACAGTATTGTGAAATGAAATCACGATATTGCAGAAGTGATATTTCTTACACCCTTAATTGTGAGGTACACCTGAGTTTCCCAGTCCTATTTACAGTGATGCAGTGCAGTAACATCAGTCTTTTAAGTGCACGCTCCTCACCTGGAAATGACAATTTAACTTCAAGTCATAACTTCTCAATTATGTGAGCCCTGCACTTTCATTTGATGCCTGGATCCGCAGTCTTCTGTTATCTTTTACATAATTGCGAGGTCTGTTTGCTCTCTAATTGAGCTGCTGCCCTATATTTGCTTGAGTCAATAGTCTGAGGTGTTTACGTTTCCTTTGTAACTTCTAAAGAAACGTCCATTCAGCTCGCCTTTCTTCCTCTCTCCACCTTGCTTTTCTCCTTTGGCATTCATTGGAATACAGGTCAACGAGGTGTGGTTTTTTTACCTCCGGTTAGCCTGTGACTGCGACAGCTATTTTTTGGCCAAGTGTGTGTAAAAGAAAAGCAGGATCGGTGACAATGCTCCTAACAACAACTGTGAGCGTCAACACAAAGGGCAAGGTTTTACTGACGAACACAAGACACCGATGCACTGTGAGAATGAGTTTTAAGAAGGTTAATGTGTTTACATGTGATGGTTGTCTCGTATAACTCCGCCGTCTAAAGGCTGAGGGTGAGTAATTTGTCATTTTACCGTATTTTTGACTTGAGTTCGATTAGAGAGCTTCAAATTAAAGGTTATGGTTGGAATCTGACTCGAAATGTGCCGCTATTGCTAGTGTTTTAAAGACCTGAGTAGAACCACAGAGAAACCCCATGTTTTCGGACATTTGTTTTTTTACATGTTGCCCCATTTGAACCCTTAAAGACCCAAACGTCTAACCACAACTAAACACATCTACTGATCTGTAATACATGTAATACCTGTCGTTCACTAATCCTATAAATGCATGTAAATAATTGGTGTAAAATGCGGTTTGTCGTCTTTTCATGGTGATCAGATACGACCCATTTGGATGTTCAGAGGCTCCGTAGTTACTGTAGAAACACCGTCATCTTCTACAACATTGATTCACCAGTTAAACCCATGGAATTTGATCAATGACAGTGTTTTATGGATTACTAAATAAAATACACAAAAGTGAATTAAAAAAAACCTGCAAAATAATAATGGACAGAAATTTACGAAAATCAAGGATAAATAAGCAACAAATGAACAAAAACAGCCAAAGTAATGAATAAAATAAGAACAAAAAATGATACAACAAATAACAGGAACGTGAACAAAATAATTTTGATAAATGACAGTTGATGGAGACACTTATTTTATATATATTAGCCCACTAAATACAATGAATAAAAATGATTAAAAAAGCTGCAAAATAATTTAAAATGTGGAAAAAATAGCTAAAAATAGTTCTAAAATCAAGTAAAAAGGATCAATAAGCAACAAAATGAGCAAACACGAAAGTAATGAATAAAAGAACAAAAATGAATAATAAATCAACAAAATAACAAGTAATATGAACAAATAAGTTTGATAAATGACAGTGAACGGACACACTTGTTTTTATATATTATCAAATAAAATGAACTAAAACTTATTAAAAAAACCTACAAAATCATAATAATGTGGAAAAATAGGCAAAAAATGTACTAAAATCAAGTAAAAGGATAATAAGCAACTAAATGAGCAATAACAGCCAAAGTAATGAATAAAATGAACAAAAATGAATAATTGATAAACAAAACAACAAGGAACATGAACAAATAATTTGATAACTGACAGTGGATGGAAACACAGTTTACGTTCAGTTAATGATATATTGAGTGAAAAAGTCACTTTCTTCAGTTTCTCTCTGTTTTTACATAATAACCTTTGAATTTACTCTGAGCTTTAATCAATACCTACAATCAGTGAATTAAATTTAGGAAAATACATGATTTACATTAAAAAAAGCAAAATACAGAGAATAATGTTATATATGTTGATAAATCACTTAAGAAAGATTAAATAGAGAGAAGAATTCATTTGGGAACTGCCCTAAAGGCGCTCTGGGTCGTTATGGGTTAAATATCAAATAGAAAATTCCTGTTTGTTGTCACCTGTAATTTGCTCTATAATTGTGGAGTGGTTTATCGTATAATTACAAGATAATTAAGTGCCGTTCCAATACACTTAGTTAATATCCGAGACTATCCTTAAATAAAAGGGTCATGTGTGTTGTTCAATTAATTTATAGTAATTTAACACTTAGTGGCAAGTGCAATATTTACACAGACAAATGTTAACAGAGGTGCAACAAGGCAGATCCTTTTCACTGCGCTGCGAAAAGGAAACCGTGATAATTATGGGATGCACTCAACTGTAATTATTCACCTACTCGGCTGTATTAACCTCACGGCTTGAGTGAGTGCTGTCAAAGTATCACCTGATGTGTGGCGGCGTTTCAAGAAGGTGGACGTGACGAGGAAACCGGGGTTTGAACACCGGTACAAACACAGAAAACCGTCCCTTTAGTGCAGAAGATGTCGGTTTTCATGTCGTCTCTGGTTCTGGAGATGCAAACATGAGAAAGATCCTCCATTTTTCAGGTCATCCTGGTGTTTGACACTTGACACGTCCCCAGTGTGTCACAGAACACAACAACACAAAGCTCTGAGGGTTTTCAGGATTTTGAAAACAGACTGCAGACATATTAGGTCAGGTGGTTACGTACACTTACCTCAGAACACATTTAGTACTGGTATCCAATGGTAAAGGTGTTCTTGTTCGTGTTCTTCATCTTATTCTCATTGTTGTTGCTGCTGTTTCTTCATGTTGTTGTTGTTCTCATGTCATTCTTGCTTTCCTTTTTGCTGTTCTGCATGCTGTTGTTCTTCTTTATGCTGTTGTTGTTCTTCTTTCATGTTCTTCATGTTGTTGTTTTTCTTCTTGTTGTTCTTCATGTTCTTGTTCTTGTTCTTCTTCATGTTGTTCTTCATATGTTGTTCTTCTTGTTCTTGTTCTTCCTGTTTTTGTTGTTCTTGTTCTTCATGTTGTTGTTGTTCTCTTCATGTTGTTCTTGTTGTTTTTCATGTTGTTCTTCATGGGTTCTTGTTCTTCCTGTCTTTGTTGTTGTCTTCATGTGTTATGTTCTTTCAGGTTCTTCGTGGTTGTTTTTCTTCTCCTTCATGTTCTTCATGCTGTTTTGTTCTTCTTCTCCTCTTCATGTTGTTCTCTTGTTCTTCATGCTGTTGTTATTCTTCTCCTTCATGTTGCTCTTCGTGCTGTTGTTGTTCTTCTCCATGTTGTTGTTTTCCTTCATGCTGTTGTTGTTCTCATCTTCTTCTTCACTTCTTCTTTTTTCTTCACAGTAGACAAGGTTAGGATTCCTTCCCTTTTATTAATTAAAATGCGTGGTTTTTAGGAGTTGTAAAGAAAGACACAACTCATGCATTCATGACTGAAATACTACATTTATAAGAGCCTGTATGATATGATTTTATTGACATTTTACACTGAAATCCACTTTGCATCCTAAGGCAGTTTTGTACTTCCCCAGATGTAAATGCATGTATACTTCACATTTAATACTTAATATACTGTAAAAAACAAAAAAAGCATTTATACAAATGAAAGCGTTTAAACATATCCAACATGTTAGTTGGCGTCATGCTCATCTTGGTTGTTATGTATGGCAGCAAGTAATGCATAATAATTCTAATGTTAAACTATGAAATGGCTGTTTTCTTCATTTTACAGTATTGAAACTAAGGCATAGGAGTTGTTGTTTTTGGTGCAGGCAATTCAATGCTTTCCTGAAGCTGGAAAAACAATGATCTCCATACGCTCCAACTTCTGACAAAATGAGCTTTTGGGATTATAAGAAAGACCAGACTTCTGATTTTGGACTCTCATTGACCTTCTAGCTGATAACACACTCTTGCATGAGTAGTATGACCTTTCCACACATCGCCCCATTTGTCACGTAGTCCTTGTACTTATTTCAAGCATTGATAGGATAAAGACTGTCACACTGTTCCAAAACAAGTCAGCGATGGCCCCACTACTGAGGCTTACACTTGGCTGAACTGAACTTGGTGAAGGACAGATTTAGAGTTTCCTCTCTTTTAAGGAATCAAAATTTTAGGGATCAAGTACATGAGGAGCCTGTGTTTTCTAGATAGACTGATCTGGCTGCAGGCTAGAAATTCCCATAGAAAAAGGTTTGCAATGCACATCCACGTATCGCATGGGGAATCGGTATCTTTAAACCCTTAATTCATATACTTGGCGTATTTTCTAGAAGCATCAGTTTAGTGTTTGCATCAAAGGTTACGTCCTGCGTCCAGACATGATTTCTGTTTTTCAGTTGCATCTCTGTTAATGGCTTTTACTTTACTTACAGTTTTACACACAAATCTTAACTTTTTTTCCTGCCAGAGTGTTTTATTGTTAGTTACCAGCCGGTACCAGCCTTTTTGATTAGGGGTGTAAAAATATCGGTTCCGCGGTATTGTGATTTTCATTTCACGATACTAGTACTATCGATAAAATTGCACTTATTTTTCTTAAGACATTTCAGGTTTCTCATATTTGTCATTTTTCACATTTTATTGTGACAGGATAGTTTATAAATCTAAATACTTTCATCATATAATGACAATTTTTCACATTAAACCGAGGAGAGAAATTTTAGGGTTGTTGTTAGTTAATGGCTGCAACTAATGATAATTTTAGCAATTGATTAATCTGTAGATTATTTTAATAACTAATCAATCATCAGATAAACACAGAAGACTCAATTCTCAAAGATTCGGTATTTAACCCAAAGTAATATAGGCTGCAGACAAGTCACTAATTACTACATTCCCGCAACAGCTCGGGTTTAGTTAGCGAGCACTAGCCTGCTACTAGACCGGTTATGGCTAGAGACTAGCAAGCTATAGTCTTCAGCCAGCTCCGGTTATAGGCTATCAAACCAGGGGTGTATGTATTAGTTCCAGTCAGTGATACGTAACGTTAGTCTGGTGGCTGATAAATGCAGATGGATGAAAATGTTAAAATTACGACAGTAGTGTCTAGCTAGCGGGCTAAAGTAATCACAACTCGTAGGCTATTTAAGCTAATGTTTACATTATGTTCACAGTAGTTACGGGCCCCATTTGCCCGAAACGTAATGTGCTCTGGATTTTGGCAGTTTTTTTGTCCATATTCAAGTTTTGTTACATAGGTAGGTAGGTAGGTAGGTAGATAGATAGATAGATAGAGAGAGAGATAGATAGATAGATAGATAGATAGATAGATAGATAGATAGATAGATAGATAGATAGATAGATAGATAGATAGATAGATAGATAGATAGATAGATAGATAGATAGATAGATAGATAGATAGATAGATAGATAGATAGAGATAGATACTTTATTAAACCTGAGGGAATTCAAGTATTCAGCAGCTTTGCATACAGCACAAGAGGACAAAAAACAGACAGACCCAAACAAAATAAAACAGGTGGGTTAGTAACCGGGTGACAGTAAGGTTAGTATATATACTATAAAAGACACTTGCTAAGAACGTCCTTAAAAGAGCTTCCCGTACAGTACTGTAAATAAAGACTTTTGTTTGTATTTAACATTTCAGGGCAGTGATGTAAAGTATAACAGGGATTTAAGTGTAAATGGCACACTACGTTTCGGGCAAACGGGCTGCTGTAGCCACCGAGAACAGAATGTAAACCTAGCTTTTAAAAATCTGTCCGGTATCCGAAGCCTCAGCCATCTCTGTGTTTTCCTCTGTTATGCCGCGTTTCCACGACGTGAAACCAGCTCGACTTGGCTCGGCTCGACTCAGTATACCTGGAGACTGTTTTCATTACAAGATACTACCGACTTTACAGTACCTGGTCGTCGTAGCGATGCGGCGTGTTACTTCCGTGTCGTCTGTTCAGAGAGTCACTGATAAACTCGCTGTTGCGTGTTGTCTCGTCTGAATTTTTACGTTGGCCACCAAAGACTGATTCTCCTTGACCGACCATGGTGTAGTTTTGGGCTGTTATCATGTGAATTAATGTACCGCTATATTTACTCTCCACTTCCACATCTGTTTTTTGTAAAACGGCGGGTCACAGATACAACTCTCTGACCAATCAGTGGTCTGCAGTGTTTACACGTCATGTTTTAGTATCTGGTCCCCAGTCCTGGAACCTCGGCGGAGATGATACCAAAAAAGTAGTACCGGGTACCAGATTCCAGGTCCTATTTCGTAATGGAAACACAAAAAAGGCCGAGTCGAGTCGAGTCGAGCCGATACCACGTAGTGGAAACGGGACATTACACAGCATGCACATGCCTCAATACTAAAATGCTCAAGACCCAACGAACTGACTGCCGAATTCATTGCCAACTGTTTTAAGAATTGATTTGGATCTATTTAATTGATTCGTTGTTGCAGCACTATTATTTATAGGTTTGATGCTAGTATTTACTTTATCAGATTGAGTTTTAGTTAATATTTTCTGTGTAATTTTTGCATTTTGCACATTTATCATGCGGGCCAGTTTTGGCCCACAGACCTTATGTTTGACACCCCTGTATTAGAATAGTCTTCAGTTATATATATTGATAGGGACAAACTTCAACGTCACATTTACTAGAAACTGCATTGCATTTATTCTTGTTTATTAGGATCACCACTTTGACGTCTTCCACATAAAACAAAAACAGGTGTATTTTTTTCAACAACTAACATCATCCTCTGTCTTCTCTTTGCTCAGTCTGAGGCCTGCAGGCTTCGCTCTGCACCTGGGATGGTGCCATGTGACCGAGCGGCCGTGGAGCCTTAACCCCACCACATCCCGCTCCACCATCTCCACTCTAAGCCGTTGGCCACCGCTGATCTCAGTCCCAGCGCCTCCTGCTTCCCTTTATCTTTGCTCTGAGCCTTGGACGAGGCCACCGCAGCAACCACATGACTCACCCACTGGAGCCCTAGATCAAGTAGGTACAAGTACATTCTGCCTGGTCCCAGTAGTGGAGGACTGCAATACACGATGTGGACAAAAGTATGTGGACACGTTGAATTCAGGTGTTTCTTTTCTAACGGGTCTGGGATACAAAATAATAATGATAAATGTTGTAATATGCTTTTATATTAGGATAAATATCATTGCATTGGATAGTTTGGTTTACATTGGTATTATCTTTGCTTCCAAAATACATCAGAGATGGTTTTCACTTAATTTCTTTCAACATTGATTTTTAAAAAAATCAATAACTATGATTTTAAATGTTCTACCTGTAAATTTCTAAAATATTTTTCATGCTCTGGCTGTAAATAATAATTTTCTACCACAACTAACCATTTACTTTCTTCACATCTCACTGAGGAAGAGAAATCTACTGTTAAACTTTAAGGTAATATTGATGTTTATAAACCATATGGACCTAAATATTGGGATATATTGTGTATACAGCTGTAAGATGTCCTGTTCATGCTCATTTGAGATATGAAAATCTATATTTTCTTGAAGTTTAATTAAGGTAGAACATTTAAAATTATATTCATGGATAAAAAAAAAAAAAGCAAAATCAGTGTTGGAAAAAGATTAAGTAAAAACCATCTCTGAGCCATTTTGGAAGCAAACATAACAATTTAAATCAAACTAACCGATGCAATGATATTTATCCCAAAATAAAACTATATTCTGACATTAGTCATTATTGTTTTATATCCCAGACCCCTTTTAGAAAAGAAACACCTGAATTCAGTGTCCACATACTTTTGTCCATAGAATGTAGATTAAAACCACAGTGGAGATATTCTGCGAATATTCTTGGTTATAGTCTTGTTAACGCTCTGTAACTATATGGTAGATACAGGGTTCAGACAGGTGCTTGAAATCTTTGAAAATGCTTGAATTTCAATGTTGTGTTTTCAAGATCTGGAAAGTCCTTGAATTTAGTTAAAGTGCTTGCAAGTGCTTGTAATTCTAACTGTGATGTGATTTTTTTTATTTTTAATATAGTAACTCCAAGCCAAAGATACTTTCAGAGGGGTGAAACAGTTTGAAAAAATGTCAAAAAAGAAAATTAGGCAGGTGTTCTCAGGTCGACTTCAGGTACATTTTTATCTTAATCTTTGTCTTGGTGCAAGCGTGTCTGAAGAACGCAAATAGCTTCCCTTTTTTGGATAAAACTTTCTGTGCTTCCTTTCATTCCTAAACTTATTGCTATTATGAAACATAATTTTAGATGTTTATAGCATAGTAGAATGTAAATCACTGTGATAAAAGTGAAAAAACATTAATCCTGAGTATATGTATTCCTGTAGATATATTTTGCCCCAGTGATAAAGTGCTGTGCTGGAAAAATTTGAGAAATGACCCTTAGAAGTGCTTGAATTTGACCTTGACAAATGTGTACAAACCCTGTAGATATTATAAGTTTATGTTAAGTGTAAACTCTTTGCTGCAGAAAATGTTGTCATGTTCTTTATTACATGTTTTATTAATGATGTAGTATTGTATAAGGCTCCAGGCTGTGTTTGGAGAATGGCAGTGTTCGAGTTAAACAGAAGTTTCAATATTTATGGATGATACGAAGAACAGGAGCTGGTTGAAATGGGTATTGGTCTGGATTTTTTGCGGTTGATGTTACCAGTGAATCTGAGGTGCAGTGATCAAATTAGGGGCATTGTCAGTAGACCCTCTGCACTGTTCAGATTTAACTGTAACTTGGTACGTTTTCAGAACCAGAGGAAATGATGAAATTTCAGCAGATGTCTTTAGATTTTTAGAGGACAGGGTGTTGTATTTTTCGCTTTTCGGAAGGTATCACTCACAGCCGAATTTGTTGATTTAATACATCAATGTGAGATGGAATGAGGTCATTTTAATTTTCTATGACAATCTCAGAGCTAAATGATGACTGTCGTATTCCGGAAATATGCACTGGAAGGACATTGAGGTGTTTTTTTCCCCAGAAAGTACAGATGTCAGAGGTTCTTCTTTGTCTTTTTCTGATTTTACTGTTGCTATTCTATGTTTTGCATTAGCCTGGGGCTCACATGTTTTTAAAGAAAATGAAAAATGATGAATTTATGAAAATGAGAGCAGTAATATTGGGTTTCATAGAGCCTGCATAGCTGTAGTAATTATAAGACAGAAGACAGAAAGGATTGTATATGCATTTACGGCTACATTTAACAAAAAAAAAATCCCACATTGGGTCAAATTGGGCAGCCATGGCCCAGATGGCTTGTGACCGAAGGGTTGCTGGTTCGATTCCCTGGACTGGTAGAGAGTTGCACTGCAAAAAAACCAAAATCTTACCAAGTGTATTTTTCTCATTTCTAGTTAAAATATCTCATCAGACTTAAAATAAGACATAATCACCTAAAGAGTAACTTTTCAGTGAGATATAAGAACTTATTTTTAGACAATAGATCTGGAAAATCTGATTTCAAGAAATCTTACCAAGATAATTTTCACTTGATCCATTGGCTTGATTTTTTTTTTTTTGCTTAATCAAGATTTTTTGCTTGAGTCAAGATATTTTTGCTTAATTAAAGATTTTTTTTGCTTAATTCAAGCAAAAAATCTGCCAGTGGAACAAGTGAAAATTATCTTGATCAGGCAAATCTTATTTCAAGAAATCTTACCAAGATAATTTTCACTTGTTCCCTGGCAGATTTTTTTGCTTGAATTAAGCAAAAAATCATGAATTAAGCATAAACATCTGCTAATGGAACAAGTGAAAATTAAGTAAGATTTCTTGAAATAAGATTTTCCAGATCTAGCATCTAAAAATCAGTTCTTATATCTCACTGAAAAAGTCACTCGTTAGATGATTGTCTTATTTTAAGTGTGTATAAAATATTGGACTAGAAATGACAAAAATACACTTGGTAAGATTTTGATTTTTTCCAGTATGTTAGCTGATGTGCCCTTGACCAAGGCACTTAACCCCCCAGTTGCCCCCTGGGTGCCTGATATGGCGAGCTCACTGCTCCTAGTACGTAGTGTGTAATGCATAATCTAGTGATGGGTTAAAATAGGCAGAAGACAAGTTTCAGTGTGTGGTGCATGTTTATGTGTGTGAACCCCGACTGACAAGATAAAGATTCTAAGAAAAAAATAAAATAAAATGGGAAACGCACTAATTAAGGTTCAGTAGCAGAGCAAAACAAATAAAAACATCTGTATTTTGCTGCCACTGTTTCCAGTGTTTGCATTTGCTCTGACAGAAATGGTGCACAGCTACTTAACATTAAAAAGTCACATAATTAATATTGCACTGTTTTGCTTTGCTTTGTTTTCTTTGTTGGTTTTCCTTTTAAAATGTGTTCTGTCCTTTCTGTCGACTTATCTGTGATATTCCAGATATTTGCTATTATTTCATATTTATCTGATGATATTGTAGAAAACGCCAAGCCAGATGCAAAAGCCATAGCAACAGTAACCAGGGATCCTTTTGACTGTATAAAACCCCAAAATATTAACTGTTTCACAATAACTGAAATAGTAATTTTCAATATTTTCAGTCAGACGTAATTGGCTGATTAGAGAATCTATCGTCTTTACTGTCTCAGCACAGACTTAATAGCCTGTTAATGTAATCTTTAAGAGACCCGGTTAGTTCAGGCCAGCTTAATAGGTTAGAGAGAGAAAGGGGACAGGATAATGCCTCTTCTCTCACTGGCGTTTCTGCTTTATTCCCTTGCGCTATGTGCTCTGAGACTTATGCCCCAGACCGGCTGCATTTCTCTGAACATCCCAGCATGTCTGACTAGACCTCCCATAGTGTTTCGTCGAGTTGAAATGAGGACACGCGCACCCACACTCGCTCTGAAAATTACGCAGGGACCAGTGGAGTTCAATAAATGATGAATATTCATGTGGAACTGGCAGAGTCTGGCTCTGAGCGTCTTGAAACGGTTGAGCAATGACACAAATATTAAAAGTATATACGCTTCTGTGCCTGTTTTTTAAATGTGTCATATAAGTGGAATGGACAGGGAAGCAGTAATTACATTTTTTTTTAATGAGGAAGCCGAGGGTGTACATATGCTTCTATGTTTAGATTGTACGTATTAATAATTTGCAGCGCTTCATCGTTTCCTTGGCTGTTCCCTTTGTTAACAAAGTAATGATAATTATGTGCGACGGCTCACTGTAGACTGCTCTGCACTATGTTGTGTATAGGCTAAATATTCCTGCAGAGTGTAGTTGTGTCTGTGGAGCAGTGTTCAGTGCAGTGCAAGGTTATTTCTACTCTTGGTAAACATCCTGGATCGGGGTGTACACAGATGGCTGGAAACAATAGAGTGGAACTTGAACAGGGTATTTGGTACAGAAGCACGACCTCTTAAAGACACACCATGGTTTTTGTTTGTTCAAACCTATTTATTGCAGATCATATGTACCTGTGGTTCTCTCTTTAATAACATGGTCTAATGTTCTTCATTGTTGCCCTTGTTGGGAACTGGTCAAATTTGGCCACTTTAAAGGAGTGATATTTAGCTTTTTAAAATGGAATTCTTCATTTCCAACCTTTCCCTGTGGTCTCCATAAACTAATGCTCTGCTTGGGTCTGAATTCTTCATTCATTCAACTCCACAGGTCCATCTTCAACCCTGTTTCTGAGTAATGACACCAGAAAGGTGGTTTGGAGCGCAGGCCCTTTAAATGCACATGAGCACTTCAGCCTTATATGTGCAAATGTCGTGACGTAACTAGTTATAAAACGTAACAAATTAAGCTGGAATTGAAGCGGGTTGTAGAAATCCACTGGATTTTTGCTGGAATGAATATACAGATAGTTTTGCAGCACCTGGAGGGTTCAATTCAAACTGTATGAACTATTAGGGTCCAAATACACAAATAATGAACCAAAGACTAATAAAAGTGGTTTTAGCAAAATATGACCCCTTTAAAGGAGTCATATTTTGTTTTTTTAAATGGATTCTTCATTTTCCCACATTTCCATGTGGTCTCCATAAACTAAATGCTCTGCTTGGGTCTGAATTCTTCATTCATTCAACTCCACAGGTCCATCTTCAACCCTGTTCCTGAGTAATGACACCAGAAAGGTGGTTTGGAGCGCTGGCCCTTAAAAATGCACTTGAGCCACCTCAGGCCCCGCACCCTCCAGGTTGTTGGCTGTGTTTCTCTGTCCCGTTCAACCAACAACTGAACATTTTAGGTAATGGGCTCCAAGTTTGGACATACTTTCAGTTTTACTACAACCGCTGCTGCTGACAAACATTATGTCATACGATCAGTGAATTAAATATAGAAAAATAGATGATTTACACTAAAAAAAGCAAAATGCAGTGAGTGATATTAGAATAAATGGATATAAATCACTTGGTAATGGTTAAATGTAGAGAGAAATTCATTTGGAGTCGCCATAACCAAAGAAAGTACAAAATAAATGAAGAAATTGAACAAAATATCAAGAAAATGAACCTAATGATGAAGAAAATGAAAATAAAACCAATGAAATGCATAGAATAGAATAGAATAGAATAGAATAGAATAGAATAGAATAGAATAGAATAGAACAAAATATGTACTCAGAGAAATGTTCATCAGAAGTCTGGACCTTGTATGTGCAAATGTTGTGAAATTAAGCAGGAATTACAACAGGTTGTAGAACGCCAATGGATTTTGCCCAAATAAATATACAGATAGTTTTGCAGCACCTGGAGGGTTCAAATTCAAACTGTATGAACTATTAGGGTTCAAATACACAAATAAATGAACCACAAACTAATAAAAGTGGGTTTTAGTCAAATATGAGCCCTTTAAAACCTTTTAGGCAGAAAAGTGTGTTTACATAGTAGAAATGTGAGTGTGCACAGGCCAATGTGTTGCATCGTCAGGTTTCTATATTAGTCATCATGGCTTCTTCACACGCGAACGAGGGCTGCAACTGACGACGACTACTGCAGGGGCGTTGAACTCACTTTAGTTCAGGGGCCACGTACAGAACAATATGATCTCAAACGAGCTGGATCAGTAGAATAATAACATAATTTGCTATAAATAATGACAACTTCAAACTTTTCACAATGGCATTTTACTCAAAAACGTAACATGACATGATGAAAATGTTTACATCTACAAACTCCTTTAAAAAATGTGAACACGAACAACCTGAAAAACAAGTCTTTTTTTTTTCTTTTTTTTTTTTTAACAATTTTCTGCCTCTAACCAATGCAATGATATTATCCCAATATAAACCTGTATTCTGATATTTGTCATTATTGTTTCGTATCCCAGACCCTTGTTAGAAAAGAACCACCTTGTCACCCTGTTGGAAAGACATTTTATCTTACTTAAAGGGGTCATATTTTGCTAAACCCACTTTTATTAGCCTTTGATTAATTTATTTGTGTATTTGCATGCTAATTGTTCCCAAACTTTGAATTTGAACCCTCCAGGTGCTGCAAACCTATCTTTAGATTCATTCTGGCAAAAATCAAGTGGATTTCTACAACCCATTTCAATTCCTGCTTAATTTGTTACGTTTTATAACTAGTTACGTTCCGACATTTGCACATGAAAGGTCCAGACTTGAGACGTGCATTTCTCAGAGTATTACATCATTGTTTGTCAGCAGCAGCAGTTGTAGTCCACACTGAAATTATGTCCAAACTTGGAGCCCGTTACCTAAATGTTCAGTTGTCGGTTGAACTGGACAGAGCAGCACAGCCGACAACCTGGAGGGGGCGGGGCCTGAAGTGGCTCATGTGCATTTAAAGGGCCAGCGCTCCAAACCACCTTTCTGGTGTCATTACTCAGAAATAGGGTTGAAGATGGACCTGTGGAGTTGAATGAATGAAGAATTCAGACCCAAGCAGAGCATAGCATATTTGTTTGAAAATGCATAATAACATTTAAAAAAGCAAAATATCACCCCTTTAC